>NC_138145.1:13466560-13599060 GCF_964199315.1 Orbicella franksi | reverse complement strand
TTAACTACAACTGAACACCCCGTACTACATTGCTCTCCACTTACACTTTCAGTTCTATTCCAGTCCGTTCCCGTTTAAGTGAAATAATCGATTAACCCAATGCTTTGTGTCAATGTTGCTCTGAGTAACATGCAATTTTCTGCAAATTTTGTTTGGTGATTATGCAGGATAGAGTTTTCACTTTCAATGTTTGTTTATATTGGGCGTCATGAGCCAACTAGCCAGTTGACAATGATTTCCATCAAGTGGTTGCTCAGCAGGTCCATGTAACAAGAGATGAAAAATGAGATTTTGCAAAACAGTTCATTTGACCGAGACCAATTCCGCGCCGTTCATGTGAGGTCATGTCAAAGGAATGGTTCCTTAAGTAGGTTCTACTGTAAGTATAGACTGCGAGTAGTCTCTCTGTTGCTCTAAATACTCGGGAAGAACGCAGACACCGAGCGAAGTAGCACGATGTTCCAGGGGGCGAGTAGCTAAGCCGTTCGCCCATTGTTAGGCTAGTGTTTGTGTCCTTCTTTTTAGAGCAAAAGAGATACTGTTCACAGTATATTGTAAGTACAATCAGTGCCCGGTTGTTCGAAAGCTGCTTGACGCTTATCTAGGGTAAAAAGTTAACCGGAAAGTTAATCTCTCTCAGCAAAATAAAGTTTGTGAGTCCGAATGTTTTATGGAGTTTGAGATCAAACTGAAGGACAAAACATAATAACAGAGATCTTCACTGAAGTCACAAAACTTAACTTATGAAAAACTCAAGCTATTCCTTTGACAGCTTAATAGTGAAAACTCTTTTTCCTTGGCCATCGTAACTTTAGAAGAAACAAAACACAAACCGCGGTGATAAACATGGAACCAAAACGCATGTTAAACAAAGTTAATTTCCTTGACGTTTCGTATGTACAACATACATCATTAACATCAACATTACAATCGAAATTTAAACGCGAAGAGAAAGAAAAAGACTGGTATCTAATAATATGTAACAAGACTAATAGTTAATAACAAACAGATGAGTGAAAAAAAAAAAAAATTACCATAATAATAATAACAATACAAAATGCTAGTAAAGAAAAAGTTTTTCACTGCCAACGTTTTCATTCAAGGCTGGCTTTAAATCACGAATTAACAATGTTTCCTTAATTTTACAATGTATATCTGACCTACCAGTTGCTAAGATATCAAAATTGTCCCATTTAATATTATGACCCGTGGAAGTAACGTGATCCGCAATGGCTGAGGTGTGACCGCTTTTAGCAAGGGCCTTAAAATGTTCAGTTTTTCTATCGTGTAGTCGACGCTTTGTTTTTCCTATATAAAAATCATCACAGTCCCAGCAGCTTGCCTTGTAAACCACCTTAGACATCTGAGAACGGCTGAACCTGTCCTTGTACGGGAAAAAAGATTTGATTCGGCGGGTGTTTCGGAAAATTATTTTAACGTTAAAACAACCATAAAACCTATAGATACAAGATTTAAGTTGCTGGGTAATTACTTTACTTTGGAACCCTAAAAATGGTCACTCCTGAAGATGTATGTTGTACATACGAAACGTCAAGGAAATTAACTTTGTTTAACATGCGTTTTGGTTCCATGTTTATCACCGCGGTTTGTGTTTTGTTTCTTCTAAAGCTTAAGAGCAGCTTCGCCTAAATATCAACTAGACTTGGAAATAGCGAAAAAATCGAATTTCTTCAAACTCGCACAGAATGAAGTCCTACGGGCACTAGTTACAAAAATATTGTTTTAAGTTCGATAAATCAAAAAAAAATTTTTTCCGCAATTTTTTCGTTTCGATGCCCAAAATCGGCCAAAATCCATCGAAAATGAGCGGTATATTCAGAGGCTCGTAAACTCAAAAGTAAAAATCTTCATTACAAACTGATTGCACGTCGTATTTGTACTTCCTTTCTTGTCTATTTAGAGCTAAATAGATCGTGATTTGATTGGAACTTGAATATTTGACGAATTTTCTAAATTAACGACCCAAGACAGCTTTACAAGAGGTCTACATTTAGCCTATTTTCAAATACTAAAAAGGCGTTCTGGTACACGGCTTTTCCCAAAATGACTAGTTTGGTCTGAAAGAGCATTGTTTCTTCTTCAAATTACTGAAATAAAATTTTTGGGTAAATAAAATCGCGAGCGCTGAGATAGCGAACTAAATGCAGCATTTCGTCCTGAAAACGTGACCTTTGACCCGAGCGTAACGAAAGCGATTACTGCAAGAAAACCCGGAAGAAAAGCAAACGTTCCGTTATTTTGAAACAATTTCTAGTGATATCTCTCCGAAACCATGATTGCAAGAAACTATTTCCAGATATGAAATCTTACAGGGTCAAAGAAGGAGCTAAAGGGCGCATTTTGACGCAATAGCTTTGTTTGCTGAGAATTGAAGTCAATGACCGTTAACGAAGTCCAGTGAAATTTACAAACTTGAAGTATGTTAGCCGATACTTACCTGAATATTTATATTTATAGAAGAGTCGTCTTCTAGGATTAACCTTCAAAAGAAGCTGGACCCAGATTTGGAAACCTCTAAAAGAAGAAATGTTTAATATTCCATGACCTACCCGATGCTATAGATTCCATGCACATGCCAACCGCATGTTTGTCGTAAAACCAACTGAACTCCACTGACAGTTTCCATGGGCAACCCCAAAATAAACAATCCCCAAAAATGTAAAGTGAAATTGGCTGTCTTCATGAACAGTTAGAAGCTAGAGTCAAGTTCTATTACCTTTAAAAAGTGCTTGATTTTATTTGTTTGCGTCGACTTTGTTCACTACTCTCACGTTCGAATGCCGCGAATCGGTCACGCCAAAACAGTGGAGACCGTGCAGACTGCAGACACTTGTTTGGGCTTTTCATTGTGACTCCTTCTTTTGGGTCTAGTTACAAAATAGTGTTAAATATATCTGAAAGTTTGCAATTTATCCACAGGCTGCACAAGCGCAGTATTTGACTTTTGATTCAATAGACAAACGCGTACAAGACTTTGTATGGGAAACTTACTCAGTCTGCACGGTCTGCAGTGTTTTGGCGTGACCGATACTACGCAGTATTCGAACGTGACAGTAACGACTGAGTGAACAAAGTAGAATCAAGCATTTTTAAAAGGTAATGGAACTTGACTCTAGCTTCTAACTGTTCATGAAGACAGCCAATTTCACTTTACATTTTTGGGGATTGTTTATTTTGGGGTTGCCCATGGAAACTGTCAGTGGAGTTAAGTGAGTTTTACGACAAACATGCTGCTCTTAATAGTGCTTCAGTTGAACAACCGGGCTCAGGGACTCAAGTAGGTTCAGTATTAGGGAGTTAACCTAGCCACAACGTTGACCGCTGAGGGCAAACTCGGATGCAAAAGTGATTGATAGCTACTTAAGAACTTCACTTATCTCTGAGATCTTCCAGTCAGTGTGTCTATCCGTATCACAATCCTTAGCTCGATACGTAAATACAGAATTCAGTTCAAAATTGCAATACTGATAATTTATCGTTGGGGTTTATCTTTTCGGCCGAAAAACGCAAATTTAGTCATTTCACGTTGTTGTTTTGGAGAGGACGCCAAAAACATGTAAGAAGATTCGTGTCCATTCTTCCCCTCATTCAACCGTTTGTCTGTTGACGTTCCCGTTGCCATCGTCTTCGTCGTTTGGGTAAATTAGACTCCCTATTATTAAAAAAATAGGCATCTATGTCTACATCTCTAAGCTCCTTAAGGTCAGTGACTCCTTGTGGAGGTAATCAAAAACATAAATGTTTTCTAAGCAGTTTAAGGGTCGGGTCAAATACTTATACTAGTAATTAGTATAATTTCAGAGCTGATCAAAGAGTTTCCAGCAATCTGATTGGTCAAGCGATTCCTTATATTTAACAATTATTCACCAATGTTCACCGCGCCTGAGGCGAATAATTGTTAAATATAATTTCGTAGCTATTCCTCTAAAGACATATGTGACAATGAAAGCAAATTTAACACACACTAAGGTTTTAACGCCCTTGACATTTTGAGGTAGATTTGGTGTTTCTGATGAGTCAGGGAGAATTTCAGTTTAGTTAAGCAAATATAACCAGAGATATAGCTGCCCAACCATAATTCCCCTTCACATTCCTGACCCAGGCCTTCAACTGCTTCAGCGTTCGTCTGACAAACTAACCACCACAGATTTCAATTAGACCAACATCGAATGCGTCGATATCATCGGATCGGCACTACAGCTGGAGCAACATTTCCTTAACATATCTGTCGTCAACTATCTGTTCTTCTTATCCTTCTTTGAGACTCGGTTGTAATTAAATCAATAGGGAGTTTTAGCAATGACGACGGCGATGGCGGGGACGACGCCTTGTAAAAAGTGAATTTATATTTACCTTCGAATGTCGCAACTCTGTAAATCTGTCAGTTTAGTGCGCCTATCGATCTAAAAACTTGCTCAGGCTAAACATGCACCGACAGCGTTCAATTCCAAAAGAAGATACGAAAAGTTAGCCATTGCGGTTCGCATTTTCCAAAATACGTTGAACTTGGTCATTTCACGGTGATGTTTTGCAGAGGACTGCGAGGAAATGTATCAAGATTCAAAACGCACGTGCATAGTCATTGTTCTTCTCGTTAAACCTTTTGTTTAGTGACGCTCTCGTCGCCGTCGCCGTCGTGGTTTGCTAAAACAACAGCTGACGTGGTGAAGTAGTGACTAACGTTACAGCATTTCTTTCCTCGGTCCTTTCTTGGCCTGACGTGAAAAGAATGTCTTTTGCTACTGCAGAGTCTGAAGAATCCGTCTTTCTTCGTCCGTGTAGAGTGGGACGCCTGAGTTATCTTGCTCTATTCCTACCTGGAGAGTATTTACGTAATCATATCGCCAAAAGTGACCAAAGAAAAGCTTCACAAAAAAGTCCAAGGGCCACTCAATTCTGAGACCAATAATAGCAGAACTTCCTGTGACGAAGTTGATTCGCTCGTTGAAAAATTTAGGGTATAAAAAAAGGTGTTCAAAACGCGAAAGTCGTCCTTTCCGAACTGGGTGTAATATATCAGAGGCATGCTCGAAGGCCTTGCAAATCCGATTTAGGTAAAATGACAAAGGAGGAGTTTCTTCATACTGCCGAATAAGAATCTCCAACCTTTTCCCGTCAAAACGTGGTTGAAGTCTGTACATCAACGATTTAGCACAGGCAAAGACTCCAAAGAGTTCCTTGTGTCGCGTCTTCATTAAGTTGTGCAGTTCTTTGTGGATCAAATTAAGTTTTGCCTCCTTCCTGATCTTAAAAATGGAATCCTGGTAGGCTGGTTGACGTAGTATTAAGTTTGTGAAATGTCGATTAAATTCCAATTGTTTCCTGAAACACTGTTTGACCAAATGACTAGTTGCAAGCCCTTCGTCCATCTGGCTTGCCGCTATCTCATACCAAATCAATGCCATTGATGAAGGAATTTCGCCAATGGTCTTACGAAGTCCACGTAAACCACAATAAAATGAATCGTTGTTTGTTTTTTCATACAACAACAAAAGAGATGAAACGAAATGACGAATATCAGGCCTAATATCTAGCGTAACATTTGCGGGAAAGTAGCCGTGTATGCGGTTATAGATTAATTTATATTCAGCATCCTTGTTCGGGTATCGCATCTTTCCCCCATAACTTTCAATGATGCTGATGACGTGTTCCCAGGGATTGTAGATGCCACTTTCCACTTGAATTCCGAAAAACTTTGCCAGGTACATCGGTGTTATTCCATCCGCATTAGGGCAGTCCACATCTAACTGATGAAACTTCCTCTCATTGAATAATTCTTCTATGAACTTCACCAGACCACGCGAGGCTGCTAAATGATACAATGTCAGTTCTGGTTTACTGAAGTCACATCTCACTTGGTATCCACGAGTCTTCATTGCGTGGCGAAGAAGTTCAATTGCAGCGTCAGAGGCCCTAGTTATTCCAAGTACTTGTTCACTCCAGTTGTTAAATAACGATAGTCTCCAGAAATTGCCACCAGCGTAAAGAATAGCTAGTGATAAGGCATCAAGTCCTTGTGGACTTAAAATCGAGTCATTTGCACCATTCGCAAGGAGGTAGCGAATAGCTACTAGATTTGCCCCTTGTGCAGCTCTGTGTAAAGGTGTAAATCCCTCGGAATCCAAACAGGAATTTATGATACTGTGCTTTAACGGGTGCCTTTCGATGGCTTTAGCCAGGGGACCCTTCCGCAATTTACTTTCTGAAGGATCGCATTCTCCACATTTATCACATCGTTTATACTCAAAGAAATGGTCGTCTGATACTGTCGGTGGCCGGTAACACAGGAGATGAAAAACTGAAACATTGAAAGGCTTTCCACATTTTATAACAACTGACACATTAAAATGCTTGAGGACCACATCTATCCAGTTTCCGCCATTGTGCAGGTAACTTACAAGGGGTGTTCGACCAAAACTGTCTTTACATGTTAAACTGGCTCCCTTCAGCAGCAGCAGTTGTGCGCTGTACGGTTGTTGGTTTATGATTGCTCTATGAAGCAAGCTTCCTCCTGAACGTTTACATTTCTTGAATGAGGCGCCATAATGCAAAAGAAGGTAAACAACCATCTCATGATCACATAAAGACTGACGCAAATCATGAAATTCCGTCGCTAAAAAGAACGGTAAAATTTTGGGTAAAACTGTTGCATTGTCAACCGCTATATCAAGCGGTGTTTTGCCTTGTTTGTCTTGTATATCAAGTGTCGCATTTCGTTGTAGGAGAATGTTGACGGCATCAGCTAAACCATTGTATGCAGCAACGTGCAGTGGTGTTCTTCCTCTTATATCAACGGCATCAATGTCGGAACCCCAAAGAACCAAATTGAGAAATGCGTCTAACCAAGGAAAACGGTCCGTATTTTTGATTTGATTGTCTTCTTCAAAAAATGCAGCCAAATGACCTCGTCTGTCTATTTTAACCAGTTTAAGAGATCCATTTGAACAACTGTCATTTACTAACACTCTTTGAACAAACTGACTTGATTTAATGTTAAGAATCGAATAGTGTAGTGGCGTCAGGCCATTATCATCAACAGCACTAAGGTTTGCTTTAAAGTAAAGCAAATCACCGATGACCTCGACAGCGCCACACGCTGCGGCGCTGTGAAGAGGAGTAGATCCGTTCACAGCTTTGCAGTTAATATCGCCCCCAACCTTCGAATGAGAAAGTATGGACACAAAACCTTGCTGATTATGACAAGCTGCTACATGGAAAGGTGTTGCTCCACTACAATCCTGAACTTGAACGTGTGCCCCGTGTCGAAAGATGAGGGATATTCCGAGGTTTTCATGGCCATACCGTGCTGCGAGATGAAGAGGAGTGTATCCACAATGGCAGATATCTTTGTGATAATCAATTGATTCCTCAACATTAAGTTTGCCGGACAATACAAATGTCCCTGAAGCCATTTGAGTGTCCACATTTTGCCAGTGATAGCACTTGTAATTTGTCTTGTGTGGTTGTTTATGGAGCAAAATGTCAACTAGTTGTGTATCATTTTTACGTACGGCTTCATGCAGTGGTGTTCTTCCCGAATAATCATAACAGTTGAGCGCGTTTATTTGTTCAGAAATGAGTTGATAAACGACATCTTTGTGTCCTGACGCAACAGCTGCATGAAGTGCAGTATGGCATAGAATTAAATGTTTGTCATCAAACAATTCTCCATAACTAACGCCTTCTAGCTCGTCCCAGTTTCTTTCCCAGTCAATGCACATCTCAAAAATGCTATGATTAAGCACTTCTTGGGGAATACAATTTTCTTTCAGTGGAAAATGAAGAGGCGAATTACTTTGAAGGCGATGTTTTTTCTTCAGCCAATAAAACGAGCCGTCGCATCTCAAGCACGTATCTTTGACACCGTTCTCTAAAAGAAACTTTACTACTTCCAGTCTATTATTCGCTGCAGCATGATGAAGAGCAGTTTGATCTGCTACTGCACCTGCTTCGTGTAGAGTTTTAACAACCTCTACATGTCCATTTTCAGCTGCTAACTGAATTGGACTCTGATGAGCACAATTAAATGTCGAAATGAAAGCGTTCTTTTCAAGGAGATAACGAACAACGTTGACGTGCCCTCCTTGAGCGGCCGCGTGAAGTGGAGTGGCACCAAAAAATCTGGATTTGGACTGAAAGTCGGGCGTGTGTACATGTATGTCGGGAAATCCAAATTCAAAAGAACCAAATTTTGCATGCTGGAAGGTAGCTTTTACATCATTTTTGAACATGGCAATGATTGAGTTTGTTTTTCGATTAACTTTGGCTCCCTTTCTCACCAAAAATGCCAAGTTGTCCACAAGTCCATGTTCTGCCGCCAGAAATGCAGGCGTTATTCCACGGTTATCAACACAGTCAACATCACTGAAATGCCGCAATACCAGTTCCAGCACATCTGTACTGTTAATTGTTGCAGCGAGATGTAACAGAGTCCTGTTGTTTTGCGGATCCGAGGAATTGACAGTCTGTGAAGGAAAATGGAGGAATTCTTCAACGTATGCTGCTCTCCATCCCCCAAATGCAATGTGTTGTGCTAAAGTGAGAATGTACTTGGACAATGTAGATTTATCGCCATCTCGAATGAGACTAAAGTAGTAATCACATAATTTTTCGTGTCCCATCTTTTTACTTACGCGAAATTTTCTGTTGCTCTCACTTACAAGCCACTCAGTTAACGATAAGTGATACAGTGTTACTGTATTGTTTTCTCCGTATCTCAGAAAATGACCCAGTTCCTTTAGTCTACTTTGAAATTCATACTCCTCCTCTAGGTTTCTTTCGTTCATTCTAAGAATATCAAAGAGCTCTTTTCGTGTTAATGGTTCAAACGTGGCAACCAAGAGTTCCAACACACGTCTAACAGGGTTAAAGCTTCCTCTTCTAGTATCAGGGTAAAGCCTTGCAAAATAACTATGGTAGAGGTCTCCTAATGTTCTTGGCAATGCATACGCATCACTTAACTCGTGTCTTGAGAGTTCCCAATGACGAAGCACTTCTTTCACAAAAAGAAAGTTTCCTTGACTTTTACTAAGCAAAGTAGAGACTAACTTTGAAGTACTTTTCACGCTGTCGTCTCCAAACCACAATTTTACATGGTTGAGCAAAGGACTAGCTTGATAAAATCTCGAGATCAAAAACAGCTCAATATCCTCAAGATTCCTAGAGTCTTCTGGATCGATAATTAACTCTTTTATTTTGCTTGAATGCGGAGAAGCATCAGATTCATTTCGTGAAGTCATTATGAGCTTCAACCACTTCGGAAATCGAGGAATCTTGTTGTTTAGCAGATAAACAATGCTGTGACTTGTTTCACCTTGTGCAAGGCATTCATCTAAGGCATCTAGCACGATGTACCAGTTTTCTTTCGGTTCGTTCTTCAAGTTCCTCAGAGGTGTCAAAATTGTTTGTTCAAAACAACCCACGGGATCGTGATTTTGGATGCAATCAAGAACAAATGAGCGTTGAATATAGGTGCTGTTGGAAACAAGATAGCCATATTCCGGCAGCCTGCGAGCTATCATCTCTGCCAAGTTTCGAACGAACTTTCCCGTCATTTGTGTATTTTTGTCCGCGTGCTTACACAAGTGGTAGCCTAGAATACGAGCATGGATCAAAGAACTTGACGTCCTCGAACAGATAAGTTGGGATGACAGGGCAGATTTTCCCGCACCTGGATCTCCTATTATCAGAACACCAGAAACATCGCTCGCAAGAAGTGCATTTTCGACTTCGCGGTACAGCCACTGACGACCCATGAAGTTTTCTGCACGGGCTGTATTCAAATAGTCGGACATGTTAATATCTTTGGTTTCAAAAGGCACACTAGCGTCCTCTGTGGGGCATCCTGGAATAAATGAAGTATATAAAAAAAATGGGTTCGTGATGTAAGCCGTTTTAAAACAGATGCCCTTTGAACTTTTATCTAGCTTTATCTACGATTGTATATTTTTGTATATATTGTAGCTAGGCCAACAAATCTGTCCTTTGGCAGTTCCAGCCTTGCAAAGAATTTGGTTTAGTTTAGCCTTCAAGTAACATCTGGTAAGCCTTAAACAAGATACGATTTTATGGTTTAATCAGTTCTCTGTTGTTCGGTTCGCTTAGTTCAGACTGTTTTTTCAGTCCCTAACCTTTAGTTCTCGGAGCCTTCCCCTAGCCTTCCTACAGTGTCTACAGTTTTTGCCCCGAAACATAACTGGGAACGAGACTGCATGTGTGTTTTCATTATTCGGAACAAAACCACGGCAAAGTTGATCGGCCTCAAGCACGCGTCAGTGTGAAATGATGACCAATGATTCTAGTCTTAGTTTTACTCGCGCCATGCAGAATGGTTGACAAGTGGCAAACGTTTTCGGTCTCCATTCGACTTTTGTATTGCTTTTTAATGTCGGCCAATTATCTTGTGACTTGCTACAGTTGGAAGCTTAAATCAGAAAATCCTGATACTACAGCTTACCATCTTTGTATGATTTTGGATCCAGAATGGTGAAACATCCACACAATACGAGGATCACCAACCAAGGAGTTAGCAGCGTTCTTCTTATTCTTCCACAATATTTGATCGCACAATTCCACAAGTATGACACGCCATTTTGGACAACGCTTGTAAAGGTAGCACCACCTTTTATCCTGTCGTTTAAATGTTCTAAGGTTTTTTGCATGTTGTGAAGACGTCCCTCTAACTGGCTTCGTTGTTTTTTGTTACGTCTTGATTCCTTGCTGAGAGTACCCTTAATACCAGCCATTTCGTTCACAATCGCGTCTTTAAACTGGGCCTGTACATGAGCTTCAACATTGTGCAAGTCAGACATGTATTTGAGTGTCACGATCTCTTGGCGGGCCTTTTGAGCCTCTCGGTCGCGGGCTAACTGAGGATCGTGGAGCAAATTTTCAATTGCGTCAAAGGCAATCTTTTTGTCAACATCTTTCAACTCTGGCTTAGGCACATGCACCCACTTTGTATTTCGTGTTTCGCGAACTTCGTTGATTAAGGCAGGTGAAACAGCAAATACGTTGCACCAGTACATCAGATTTAAGATTCCAGTGATGTCCATATCGTCCACACTAGTAATATCCACATGTCCTCCCAAATCGGGAAGGAAGAGTTTAGCTATTTCCCAGGGGCCCAGGATTGGATCCATCCATTTAGTACGATCACTTTGTTTCCAGTTTGGTTTGTTTCCATGGTGATAAGTTTGAAGAATATTAGCCCATAGGCAGGAGCTGGTGTGGTACTGGTTTGGTTTTCTCCTTGGGACGTGCACACAGGCACAGGGTCCAGCTGAAAGAGCTGCAATTCGTGATGTTACCATCTTGTAGAAAGTTTCAGTCTCTCGTTTTATAAATGGCCGAAGACCCTGGCACAGCACAGTTGTTAAAGCATGACCGACAGCAAGCCAGTTACTGTACTCTGGTGTAGTGGCCTGTCCTGCAGGCCCGACTGGAACCGGGGAACTTGATATCACCATGACCTTTCAACTTGGTAACGCCTTTACGTTTGACGAAATAAGCCATTTAGATATTCTGGTAGCATTTTTACCTACTACGCTACTCTTTTAAGAGAATAGTTACTAGAAAATCCTAAGAACAACAGTGACTGATAAAGCAATTTCATCATTTTGCGAGTAGTAGTAGAAGTAGTCACTCTCTCCGACATAACGCACAATAGTGTTCGCCTGTCAGCCTGTGCTGGAATAATACAGGATGTTTTAATGACGTCTGTTTAGGTGCAGGATGTAGCTGGAAGGGGAGGAGGTTATGGAACGCCAGAACTGTCTTATGATACTTTTTTTATTATATTGGGTGGTTATGTCATTATATTGAGTAGTTATGTTATTATATTCGGTGATTAACTCATTATACTCGGTGCTTATTCCATTATACTCGGTGCTTATGTCTTTATATGCGGTGCTGTCTTCATTATATTCGGTGCTTATTCCATTATATTCGGTGCTTCCCTCGTTATATTCGGTGCTTTCTTCGTTATATTCGGTTTGGTGTTTTCTTCATTATTACGGGTACTAACACTATTATATTCGGTGCTCTCTTCCTTATATTCGGTGCAAAGGCCATTATATTCGGTACTTCCTTGTTCGGTGCTTACTTCATTATATTCGGTGCTTACTTCATTATATTCGGTGCTTACTTCATTATATTCGGTGCTTTCTTCGATATGATCGTCACCAGTCTTCGCGAGGGGTCGTACAATTTGGAGGTAGTCTAGGGAAAGCCGGGAAAAACGGGTGTCACGAAAACTCAGACCCCGAAACCTCAGACCCCGAAAACTCAGACCCCTCGAAATTAAAAACTCAATTGTTATCACCTGAATTGCTCTATGGCCACAATGGGGCGAGATGTTTATCTTCTCCGGTTTATGTTGTCGCGTCGATCGAACGGTGAAACACAAATATTTAACTTCTCAGGTTTATCGCTGTCGCGTCGGTCAAACAGTGAAGAACTAACAAGGTTTAGAACAGCAGCCGACACTGCTTTTCAAAACAGACCTTTTTTATGCAATCGTATGCAGCAAAAAAATGTGTTGTTCTCTGAAACATACTCGTTTGATCGCAATCTGCTTTTGACTTTATGTGCGTTACGTGACTGTCGGCACGTAACCCGCAGAAATTAACAAAATTTAGAAAAAAGAAAAAAAGAAAAAAAGAGTACATAGAGATAGCCATGTTTGCGTTCCAACTTATAACGGGAATAGTGAATATTTCTTACAGGAAACAATAAGTTTCAAACCAAACACTTCTATTTCTTTTTTTTGTTTTTTTTTTTGTTTTTGTTTTTGTTTTTGTTTTTTTTTTCATACCGCTTGGATTAGTTAATTATTAAATCTGCCTCGTGGCGGGGCCTTCGCACCAGTTTTCAATTTTCTATAAAATGTTTAAGCAAGCAACCGGAACGATGATCCTGCTGGTATACGTTGGATCAATAGTGATCTAATCGGCTTTACATATAAAATGAAGAATACAAAAGCAAAAGCCGACACAACTTCTGGTTCTTTCCGTTGTGGCAAAAACTGTGCTACTTGTCCCTACATTTCTCACGGACTTACTACATATACCTTCTTTTCTACCGGGGAAACGCGCGCCATAAAATCCAACCTGACCTGTGACACTAAAAACCTCATCTACATGATTCAATGTAACCGCTGTAATTTACAATACATAGGAGAGACGAAACGACGATTAAAAGACCGATTTAATGAACACCGCCGTACCATAGATAACCCTAACAACAAATCTAAACCTACTACAGCCGCCGAACATTTCCTGTCCTCTCCTAACCACACTGCTAACGACATGCAATTAATCCCCATCGAAAAAATCGTTTCTAACCGAGACTCTATCCGTACGGCCAGGGAAGCTTTTTTAATTCAAAAAGGCAGAACAATTGATCCTAATGGTCTGAACATCCGCGAAGAAACATATTAATTGTTTCCATTTGTTTTCTTTTATTATGTTCTTTTATCATGTTATTTTATTTTACCGTATGCTTATCTTCAATTTCCACGATCAATTACTTTTGCGTAGTCCGGTATTACGTAAATATCGGCTACATAAAAACACGCACCAATGTAAAATCTTCCATTGTACCTGAAGAATGCTGGTTTGGCCAGCCGAAATATAGTACACCTTCAAAAAATCATTCTACGTTGTGTCGGTTTTTGCTTTTGTATTCTTCATTTCAATTTTCGTTCACTCACATTTCAAGACCAGACATGGCGGTTCAATCGGTTCGACCTTCACGTGCTTTTTACGTGTTGACTTTTTACGGCCGACAGTCACGCAACGCACATAAAGTCAAAAAGCAGATTGCGATCAAACGAGTATGTTTCAGAGAACAACACATTTTTTTGCTGCATACGATTGCATAAAAAAGGTCTGTTTTGAAAAGCAGTGTCGGCTGCTGTTCTAAACCTTGTTAGTTCTTCACTGTTTGACCGACGCGACAGCGATAAACCTGAGAAGTTAAATATTTGTGTTTCACCGTTCGATCGACTCGACAACATAAACCGGAGAAGATAAACATCTCGCCCCATTGTGGCCATAGAGCAATTCAGGTGATAACAACTGAGTTTTTAATTTCGAGGGGTCTGAGTTTTCGGGGTCTGAGGTTTCGGGGTCTGAGTTTTCGTGACACCCGTTTTTCCCGGCTTTCCCTAGACTACCTCCAAATTGTACGACCCCTCGCGAAGACTGGTGACGATCATATCGAAGAAAGCACCGAATATAATGAAGTAAGCACCGAATATAATGAAGTAAGCACCGAATATAATGAAGTAAGCACCGAACAAGGAAGTACCGAATATAATGGCCTTTGCACCGAATATAAGGAAGAGAGCACCGAATATAATAGTGTTAGTACCCGTAATAATGAAGAAAACACCAAACAAAGTTAGAACCGAATATAACGAAGAAAGCACCGAATATAATAAAGACAGCACCGAATATAATGAAAAAAGCACCGAATATAACGAAGAAAGCACCGAATATAATGGAATAAGCACCGAATATAATGAAGACAACACCGTATACAAAGACATAAGCACCGAGTATAATGGAATAAGCACCGAGTATAATGAGTTAATCACCGAATATAATAACATAACTACTCAATATAATGACATAACCACCCAATATAATAAAAAAAAAGTATCATAAGACAGTTCTGGCGTTCCATAGGAGGTGCTTAGGTAAGCTTTATGCTGAGTCTGTCCAACTGACCCTCTATAACCCTATCCGAATTATAGTCATTTCTGTGACAAGGTGTGTCTAGAAATTTAGTACCTTCACTGTTATATGAAAATGAGGTTCATTATTCATGGCTAACAAAACACTCAGGATTAGTCAATTTGGTATTCATGATTATTGATGCATTTTCTTGTTTTGTGTCGCCATTAATTCGACTTGTTTTCTGTTTGGCATAAATACTACGAGGTCCCCAATTAGTGCCGTTGGCGCTAGAACGACCAGACTCTTGAACAAAGGACATGTTTGTATATTTGTATGTGTGTAGCTATAACGAGTTTGATAATTGCAGAGTGCAATCAATCACCGTATACATCAAATGGTTTCAAACTGTTGAATTTACTTAAGGCCTGTCCAAACGGGAAATGTTTGGCGACCAAACACCATCAAACATTGTTTGGTGACCAAACATTTTACCGTTTGGCCACCTTGCTTGGTGCTGTCTGATCGTGTTTGATCGTGTTTGGTCTTGTTTGATCAAATTTGAAGACCATCAAACATTCGATGAAACAACTTTAAACATTTCTTTTGTTCTCGTGTTTGATGGGTGCTGTTTTGTTCGTTTGGACAGCCGTATTAAACATGTTTGGCGCGCGCACGCGTACCACGCGTGCTCAGCTGCTTGTATCCATAGTTTGATCTGTGTTTGATCAAACATGTTTTAACCGTTTGGCCACTCACTTCAACATCAGCATGTTTGGTTGCCAAACATTTCCCGTTTGGACAGGCCTTTAAACGTAGTCTGTCGTTCTAATAAAGTATTAAACGTGGGTTTACATTACCGGTAACGTTTGATATAAATTCTGTTGAAATCAATCAAATGTGAAATTCACTATCCTACAACTAAAAAGACAAGTGGACTGAAAATGACTTTTGTTGCTTTTGCTTTGTCCGGTTTTTATCATAAGGAATGATGATTACGACATTTCCACTGAGACAGTAATCGAGAGGTCATTTTCAATGTCGAGGAATTTGCATTACGTTATAATATACTCGTCCATAGTCTGAGAACCGCTAAAGCAGCTCTCTGTTGTTAATTAAGATTAAAGGAAAACTTTTGATGGCGCGAACGACAAGCACAAGTTATTGTCTAAGCTAGTACCTAATGATAGCCCTGTTGTGTCATAGCGTGTGCCATTGTTTACTCGTCTGTGTAAACATGAATACATATAAACGATCTTTCCCGCAACAAGCGGGGGCTGGCACCGATGAATGCATCATTAATTCGCCTCGATTAGTTTCTAAAACTTCTAGAGCGTGCTTCATTATACGCGATAATTGGGTTTTAGGTGTTAGAGGATCCCCGGGAGAGGATCCAAGTTACCCGTTAAAAGCATGACATGTCCGAATTCTGACGACTCGTTGCGAATGATCGCGAACGCCACAGAAACGCATCAAAGTAACTTAACTTGTATTTTAGATGACAAAGCTCGACAAAGAGATAATAGCACATCTAAAGATGAAAAAGTTTCTTTGTAAAATAATCCTAGAAGACATTTTAATATCTAAAGACCTACATTACGTCTGTATTTAATTCGATCAAAATGTCGGTTGCAATTGCAGGATTCAGTATTAGTCTGACACTGCATGAACAGATAGCATTGACAGAAATCATATAATACACGCTGAATATTTTGAAACTTCTCACCTTAAAGTTTAACTTTCCACCTCCTCTGTAAGCTCCGATCAAATTTACAGTTAGAAATTAACGTCCTGAATACTGCAAACCCGAACGTCTGAGCATGTTCGACATCTCCAACGGCGGAAGTGATTTTTTCGCGTGGCTCTGGGAACGAGAGTGGGTCCGAGTCCTAATCGGCGGTTCAACGAAGGTGTTGAGGAAAATTAGGCTTTGCTCTGGGGTGGAGGGTGAAAGCTTTTCACCTAAGAGAATTATATCGCACTCTGAATGCGTCAGTTCCGACCACATATTGAGTACTTTCCGACCCTGGAGATATAAGACAAGCTAGCGGTGGAGCTGTAAAATGGAGTTCCCTCGGGAAATACAACAGGATCTGATTAAGTTAAAACCATCTACGAAGCAATTTTTTCTTTGTCGTTGAGAAGAAAGTAACTGAGTAGGTCTAGATATTAGGGGAGGCGCGGTGACCTCATGGTTAGTGCGCTCGTCTCCGGATCGAGCGGCCGGGGACATTGTGTTGTGTTCTTGGGCAAGACACTTTACTCTCACAGTGCCTCTCTCCACCCAGGTGTATAAATGGGTACCGGCGAACTTAATGCTGGGGGTAACCCTGCGATGGACTAGCATCCCATCCAGGGGGGAGTAGAAATACTCCTAGTCGCTTTATGCTACAGAAACCGGGATAAGCTCCGGCCTAATGGGCCACTTGGCTCGCATGCAGACTTTACTTTTACCGTTGAGAAGAAAGTAACTGAGTAGGTCTAGATATTAGGGGAACACCGGAGTGTTACAGCACTAGCTATAGAACAAAGGAATGGCTCAACTCGCTTTGTAGACTAGGTCAAGAGATTATCAAGATAAGAGAGTGAATCTCCCATATAGGCCTTATACCCAAGGTAATCCCTCTTAAGTTATTTTCAGACATTGTACCCAGTTCTTCCGCCGATGTTACTCGCGCGTTGCGTGGATTTTTTCGGGGAGGATCTGTTTATGTTTCGTTTCGTTTCGTTTCAAAGCAAAGGAAAACATCCAACGCTGCGGAGATGTCTTCTTTGATATTTTGATTACAAGCAAAGGAGCTTCGGTTCTCGGTATGTTTAAATACATTTCGAAACTTTAATATGAGTTTAAATAAGAGGCGGATGTCCCCTGCTCAAACAATAACAACTGAATGAACGGCAGACAAATGTTTAGACAAACGAGTTCAAAGTAAACAAACGCCCAAACACAAGCTAGGCAACCAAACAAACAGATGGTCGAAAGTGCAGGCAGACGCTCGCTGCCCAAGTAGCAAAAGGCAGTTTAAGCAGTAACGGCAACAACGCCAAAGACAACGTCGATTAAGAAACGACTTAATATTCAACCTACGAATCTCGCTAGAATTTAGATTCAGTTCATTCAATTTGTAAATACTGTCAGAAATATCCCAAACAGAATATGTAAGAGAGCTTCAAAATTCGAAAGAGACATTTTAAAAATTGACCGTCGTATAGTTCACGTTCTCTCGAATATGCAGAATGTGGCTATTTCACGTTGTTGTTTTGTGACCTTTTGAAAACAACGGCAAAGAAATGAACAAAGAACTATAACGCACGCTTACATAGCCATTGTACTCGCTGCCGCTACCGTTGAAGTCTGCTTAATCAAACTTCCTAAAACCGAATAAACGGCAAAATAATGGACAGCCAAATGAACACAAAACAAACGGAAGCCCGGCAGAACAAAGAGGCGGCTGAGAGTGCAGAAAATATCTCTGGTATGAAACGAAACCAAAACATATAAAATGAAGCTTCCGCCATTTCGTCTTGGGTAGTTTCGAGAAAGTCGTTTCGGTTGTCCACGCATCGCGCGGGCGGTGAGGTTTTCTGTTTATATTGTTTGGCCTTCAGTTTGGAGCTAGAGTAACCTCAAACTACACAAAATATCTTCGGTCAAAAACATTTCTAAGCTAGAAAAATTTATAATTCGGTTAACTTTTAATCCTGGGTTAGCGTTAACCGGCTTTCGAACAACCCGGCCCTGGGTACCATGTCTAAAAATGGGTGGAAGGCCTATATGGGGGGTTCACACTCTTACCTTGATAATCTCTTGATCCAAGTCTCTTTTGGGAACTGAGGGACCAAAGAAACTTGAAAAATTTGCAATTTTGACGCGAAAGCCTTGGAGCCATGTTAGAATATTGATATATCGAACGTGGCCTATTGGACAATTTGTTATCGTAAAAAAACAAATTGAAGTTAGTTTTTCATGCGTCTGTCCTGTTATTGACAATGGCACAGCTACTTTGACAATGTTAAGAAGAAATTCATGATTAAAGTCTCGTTCCTTACTTAGGATCATTGTACGTGTAAGTTGTCATGTACAGGTCCCAAACTGTTTCGCAAATTACTTCTATTTCGCTGTTGGTGGCTTAATGCCTGGAACCTTTCGCTCCACTAGACTAAATTTGACTATTCATCTCGCTGCTTACAGCAAGGCGAGCATGCGATACACATTACACAGTTGATAGCTCACGTGTTCAATCACATACTGTGTTTTCTCGATCAACGGGCGCTGGATTACGGGCCCAGTTCAGATAGACGCCCAGGTCCAAATGGCCGACTTTTTAATAAATAAACGTCTATTTGAAACCGTCAATTCGTTCCAACCAATTTTCATCGATCATTGAATGTATTTATGAACTAGCACAGTTTGATTTTTCTCCCTCATTACAAAGAAGCTGGTGTACCTTTCCACTGTTTACTAGATTCTCCCGCTATGTCTTCAAAGTTAATTTAATTCTTGACCAACAAATCTGCGTATCTGCCGACATTTCATTATTCTTGTTTGTTGATTTCTTTTTTAATTTTGCGTTAAAGATAAGGAAAGACATACCCCCGGCTTTTAATCGAGAAAGTACGGAAACTAAAATTAGCCCTAACGTCAACTTCAGATAATTTAAAAACATACGTTTGCGATGTCTAGCTACAGCCAACAGGCACGTCAACTTCTTCACGTAAAAGGTAATTTTTATTACCCAGAAGGTTCAAAAGTTGTCCGGATCTGTTAATTGCAAAATATTTGCCTTTATTAACTTTCGAACACGTTTTCTTTCCATCAAATGACATTTTTAATTAAAACCAAAATGTTATTTTGAAAATAAATGCAGGTGTTTGTGGAATATTCTAACCAATTTTTTCCACGAGTTTTAATTTTGTGAGTTTGAATAGAAAGAATACAGCAAACAAAGAAGCGTACAGAGATATTTCCAAATCGTTTCCACGAGAAAGATTATATTAGTGAGTCTTTCTATGGAGGCTTTTAGCGATCTTAGAAGAAAGAACAACAACTTAATGCCATGTATCTCAGTGAATAAAAAGCCATATCACGAACGTGCGGTGAAAGCTGTCAGATCTTGGTCATAACTCACGTGAGAGTCGCGGACCAATTACAATCTACTGGCGTCTATTGCAATACTCGATATTATGAGTCATAGCAGTCTTGTTCGTGAGAAGCGCTTCGTATGCAACAAGGAAGACACGCGCGAAGAGTTTTCGAACAAGAAGCAAGTAAGTACTTTCCCATTCTATTTTGAGCGCACGCTAGTGCAATATCCTGTTGTTAACAAGCGATCTACCTGGTATCAGTTTCTATTTAAGAGGAAATCTCCCTGTCGTAAAAAAAAGATCAGCTCGTGAAAATTCATTTGATCAAGACAGGTTTTCTTTCCTTTGTCCTTAAGCCTTAGTGTGAATTGCGTGTTTTGTATCTTTTTTGGTGTCTTAATTCGTAGAGATTGCAAAGACAGGTTCTTGTTTCCCTGAGCTGCGTGAAATATTGTCTACAAAAATATGTTTGAATTGAATCGTGCCACGCTTCTGATTTAAACGGTACATTCTGTCCGAAATTACGAGTTGCCATGGGATGCAAATTCATCGTCTAGATTGTCCGTGATGTTGATGTGATACATGTTGCCCCCAAAATCCGCTGGAAACAGCCATTTCGCTACAATGTTTCGCGATTTTGTTTTCTGTGCTATTGAATTATTCAAAAGGAAGGCTTTCCAAACAAAGAAACTCATAACACGCAGCAGTGTTGCTAAGGATTGAAAATTTGATTCAAACAAAATAAAAATTGAGCGCTGAAACAGTATATTTCACAGTTCATCCTCTGTCTTTTCTAAGCCTAGCATTCGTCAGCTCATGGACGGAACTTGGATTTGAAAAACACTGTTGGAAACATTTAAAAGTCTAAACGCCAAGTCTTCGACAATCTAATGAATTGTCCTTAAGGTTTCTTAAAGTCGTATTACTTTTATAATAAGAAATGAGTCAGTGGTCATCCATTATTGATGGACTGCAATTACCATGAACTGACAGCATTAAATATTAATGGCCCTCTGTTCGTTCAAATGACAGAGATTAAAGAAAAACATTCGGTGGAAAAGCTACCGGGAAGTAATCAGACATGTTAAGAATTTAGCTCGTGCTGGGATCAACACATTCAATGCCCTGCGGTGTTTTCTTCAACTCATTTCCTGACCTTTTTTTGATCAGTTGAATGCAGCACAGCGGTAACAGGAATCCATTTAGATGCTGTAATTATTCTGCAAAAAATTGAATGCTGAAAAAAGAAATTGGTGTCTGACGAAACTCTGGTAAATTCTTGTAGTAACGGTTTTAAAAGTTTTCCCTTTATCAAAAACTTCCTACCGACTGCCCAGGAGTTTAATGGATAGCATCAAAATGCAAATTCTCCTCATCAATTTCGCTGCATTTCCCTTAGTAATAGTTTGGAGAATTGGAAAGTCATAATTTTCCTTATTTTCTAGACATTCATGAGCTACTTCGTGTCGATAATGACGGGGAAAATTTGAATGTCAACCGACCCGACTTTTGGGCGAGCTCTGAGAGTGTTGATGTGTAATCAATATGAAACACCATTAAAGCGCAGTTTGAAAAAAAAGGACAAAAGACATGAGTTATTGACTGTGGATAGACTACCCGCTAAATTAGAGACTGGAACAACGTGCATATTAGAAAAAGCTGCATCGAAAGTTGCTATTTCCCCAATTCGCTCGTAGACTCACGTATATTCAGTTGTATTTGAATGAGTTCGTCTGTATTTAAATTTCTTTTTTTTTTTCTCTGTAAAACAACCATTATCTTTTCCCAGAAAAAGTATATAGGATGCTAATGTGTAAAGCTTTTAAAGTTTCTTCAGTCTTTCATTTAATTAACCACCTTTCAGATGGCAAACAGTTGACATTTCGAGGACATCTACTTTGCCGCCGGCTCGCTTGCCAGCTGATTCAAGAACGTTAATTGTCGCTGTGCGGGATTTTTGAACAGAAGTCAATAAACTCAAAGTGAATGGTTGAGGTCGGCAATTTCTTGAGCATAGTAGTAATTGGACTGAAAAAAAAAAACACTCGGACCTTACGAACGTCTGAGGTTTATTTCTTCGTGTTTTAGACAACACCATTTCAAATAAGTTGGTGCGAAATTTAATTTGAAACAATTTTCAGTCATAACTGGCAAAAGAAATTTTTATTGAAATGATATACTATGATCTTCACTAGTTTCCTGCATATATTACTGTTACACCGCCAGACAGCTGTCCGTTGATAGAAACTTCCTTGATATAGTCAAAATAAACATCACTTCTTATCTACAAAAAACGATTCGGCGGCCTCAACTCTGGTCATTCCTTTCAGATTTATCTATCACAGCGACACTTTGGCGGTAAAGCAGGAAGTATGTACGAGTTTTCACCAGTCTTTAAAATTCTATACAGAAACAATATTTCCTGAACACAGCAAACTAAGTCGTAGGAGACATATTGTTTAAAAGATAGTTTCGATGTAGACCATAAGTTTTTGTGAAACTTTCAATAGTTTTGCAACACTAAAAAGCAATGTGGTTATCATACCAAGATATTATTGTGGACCACATAAAAAGTAGCTGGCCTGTCGTAAGGGCATGCCCAATTCCAAACTAAGCTGTGTTAAAAACACAATGAATATAACTTGCAGTGCACTAGAAATACACTGATTCGGTAATCTGTAAGTTGCTCTGACGCTTTCTAGCTTTTGCCATTCGCCACATCACACACACATTATGTTTTATCTCTAGTTAATACAAAACATTTTTTCCTTTTCGTTGAAACCAAGTCGGAGCTGTTTAAGATGTTAATGGTACCGCACATGAGATTCACAGCACGTCCGTGGTTACTAACATCAGACTTTCTAAATAAGAACTGGCGAGACCAGTGCCTCGCCTTGCCTCCTCCTATAGCTACGGCCCTGTAGCCACGCCCTAATAACCTCGTACGTGCTTCGGCTGATCAAAGGAAGGCTTTTTGTCTGAAAAGTTCGTAAAAGTAAACACATCCTCAGCCAGCTGCTAATAGGTTTGACTTAGCTGATGGATAACGGTTAGCAATGGTTCCCATAACAATCAAACCGAGTCAAACTGGCTATAAATGTGGTTTTTATACGATCGGTGGCATTCATTCGTAACCGTCTGGAAATTAGAGAAAATTGCAAAACTAGAAGCAGATTGCAAAGAATTTTTCTAATTCTAAACAACATAAGTTTAGCGAAGCATTCGCTTTCAACACGAACCGTCAGCTGTATCTTTTCCGCGATGAAGCAACGAGAGACCGCTGTATTTGAAGGTTAGGGGCGAGTGTACGATATTCTTCTTTGACATATTTGTGATAAAAAGAAGTACTTAGTTACGCTTTATAAACAATTCAAGCTCTTTTAGATTCTCTTCTTTCTTTAATAATTCAGCCCAATTCTTTTATTATCCCTGAAACACATCAGGATAATAGAAATTGTGTCCTTCCTGCCTATTTCACTCACTAGATCTCATTATTGTTCACTACGTCACCACTGGTCGGAGATCAGTCAGTGATAGGAATGCAGGCAAAACATATAGCTTGAAAAACTGAATCACACAATCTCCTATAGAGCTATACTGCTGAACAACATCTTGAGTCAGCACAGTTTTAGGATAACAAAACTAATTGTAGCCTGAAAAAAAAACGTTTTCACTGCTTGACTCTTTTAGTCCCAAGCTCAAAATGTAAATTTTCCTAACAGATTATCGTACGTTTTGCAATGCCAGTGTTGCGAATTTGGTAGTTCATCTATTCTCGTTACCTGTCTGATCTAGGCAATGTATTGATATTGTTTGTACCTGATTCTCTTTTCAGGAACTAACTACTGTAATGGAAAATTCCAGCGCTTCAATAGCAGAAGCATTTCATGCATATAACGTTACAACTGACCGCTGGTACTGGACTCTACGAGTATTCCTGGCATTTTTTACGATTCTCGGAAACACGCCGTTGATATTTCTCCTCATAACTAGGCGCAAGCTTCGAAGCAACCTGTCAAACCGGTTTGTTCTGTCCTTAAACATAGCGGACCTATGCGTAGGCCTGTTCGTGACACCCCCTGAGCTACTATGCACATACTGGATAGTGTGTTCCAGAAGAATTCAGCTGGCCATGTACGAGTTCTTCGTCTATACATCACTGCTGTGTCTGTGCGTGGTGACCTGGGACCGCTACAAGTCAGTCACTCGTCCGCTGACCTACCCCGTTGTGATTGCCGTCAAGCAGTACCTTATTCCTATCATCATATGCTGGGCTCTTCCTTTTATTGTAACCCTCCTTCACTTCACGTATCTGGTCGAAGACCTTGAAGATCAGGCGACGGGGATGAAAGTGTTTACTATTGTCGAGACTGTTTTGTTTATAGGGCTTCCTTGCCTTGCATTACCTCTGGCGTATCTACATATCGTCTGCATCATACAGAGACACAAAGAACGCGAAAAAAGGCTCAAAGACCAAGTGGATTTTAACTACTCCACTGCCATGAGTGACGATGATGCGTTAAGAGAAACAGAATTCACCGCTCCAAATCTCACGGTGGCACCTGCGAGAGACAGGGCTCAAAGTGAAATGTCAAGTGTTGGATTAGATTCCGATATCGAACGCTCCACTGACGCCAGAAATGTACCGCTGAAGACAAAACCAAGGCATCCAAACCATGATCGTTCTATCACAGTTCTTGGCATAGTGATCATAGTGTTCGTTGCCTGTTGGGCGTTTGCGGCCTATCTTCATTTTAAGCAATCATTCAGTGTCACAGATGTGGCTAAGATCGCTCACTCAGCTATAGAAACGCCCATGAATTTGTCGTGGCTGTTTCTCCTGGCTCACTCAGCCCTTAATCCCTTTATTTACGGGCTTGTTAAGAGAGACATAAAGAAGGAGCTAACAAAATGTCTGATGTGTCGGAGATAGAGAAACTGAAGAATTTCAAAACATAAACACCATACGTATAAAATCAGTGGAGAAAAAAAAATACCATGAATTATTTGAAGATGAATGCCATTGACAAGCAATATAGAAAGAGAATTTAGGATATAAGAAATGAAATGTCAGATTATCTCGTAAGATAGTAAGAAATTACTGGATTCATTCAGTTTCTGTGTAATGACAAGAATTATATGTAAAATATTTGATTATTAAGGCTTCGCTTTAAATCATGCCAAATCCGATTCCACTAACTGAGTAAGCCAATCAAAACACTTCATTGTTGTCGATTGTTGAGCTGTTTCTTCGCGCGTTTGTAAATACTTTTCTACAAATTTTAGCGTTTAAACCAAAAGAGATCTTATGTAAGTTTCCCGTAAAAGGCGCGAGTGGAATTGACGTCATACGACATAACACAACTACCCTGTGACGGTCGACATCATGGTTCATAGGAAAGGTTCCAACATCAACAACCACCATTTTATTTTGCATAATACAGAGAATATCATGCTGCAAAAGAATACATTAAACTTAAATAAGCAAAAAAAACTACTCAAAATAGTAAAAACTAAACGAGCTGAGTAGTTACAAGAATCATTACGCTTTAAATCGGTTGTAGGAAAAATAAAGAAAGGAAGAGGTAGAGGTATAGCGTTCCCTCTACTTTCCAGTAATTCTAACATGTATAATCTACCATCTGTACATATGACGGCGTTAAACCTGATTAAATCAGTTTCACTTCGCCATCGAAAGTTGTTTGTATTTCCTTTGGCTTTGCATTATAGCGTTCCGCGATTGGCTTAAGATATTTCTTGCCTCTTTGTCATCCAGTCAGAAGTTAAACCAAAACCAATCTCGACCCGGCTGATTCACTCACGTTTTCCCCCGCTTCGTGCCAGCTTCATGTATTTGATTGTAGTTTTGATTGGTTCACCGGATTGCTTGTGTGCTTTGTGATTGGCTAGAGTGATTATTTTAGTTTTGGTTTCACGACACTCAATAATTGAGTGTCGTAAGGATTTGAGAGAATTTATAAGCAGCTGAACCCTGCTAATTCGAACTCGGTTATTTCGCGGAATTTCCAGTCCATACCCTCCGACCTCTCTATTCTTAAGGCGAACTGCTGCCACAGATAATTCCATACTGGCGTACAGCCAATCAGTTAGAGTAAACATTTTATGGTAGAAATCAAAACAGCTCTAAAGGCTGGTTTTCACTAGCGACGGAGTCGTAGTCGGAGTCGTAGAGTGATACGATCTAGTGAAAATCAAACAGACGGAGTCGGAAGCAGAACACCCATTCCGCTTGTGACCCCGTTCCTTACGATCTAGTCCCAACTTAATTGTCGGAGTCGCAAGCAGAAGCGGAAGAATAAACCAATTACAACGTTCGATCCCGGGCCTTGTTGGTTGGTTCTTCCGCTTCTACTTCCGACTCCGACAATCTAGTTTTCACTGGATCATAAGCGACGGAGTCGTAAACGGAATCGGAAGAAATGGAAACGTTCTGATTCTTCCGACTCCGATTCCGTCAAGCTTATGATCGACTCCGCTTACGACTCCGATTTTCGATTTTCATTAGGTCTTACGACTCCAAACCAGCCTTAATACGGCGTGCACGCGTCTATTGCTACCTTTTGGGTGGGTGGGTACCAGATGGGGGGCGCCTTCTAACTCACAAATTCCAGCGAATCTGAGATCGGATTATGCTTTCATATTTGCTTCTGTTTGATAATACTTCTTCCTAAAGAACGTGGACAAGAGTGGGCTAAAAATATAAGATGAATACCAGGTCCACTTCTTTTGTCTGATACAGCTCGGATGTAATTGGTACCCATGTCAACTTTAATCCGTTATCGGACTACCTCTACATGGTCCGAGCACGGATGAAAATTGGCTCGAGTAGCAATGTTATCAGAACATTTACAAAAATTTCGTGTAGTATAAATAAACCTATGGTTAGTCAAAATGATAGCTTTGACGATGGTTGCAAAAGTGGAGGAGAGGGATGGGGGGTGATAAGATTGTGATAGCCTCACTTTCCTTTCGTTTACTTAGATTGCATCCATTCGGATAAAAGATGCAACAATTACACACAAACTTCTCACACAAGGATCATCCAGCTCACATCATCACCAAATTTATTAGCCTTTTCCACTGAGTAACCAAGATACAAATTATTGTACAATAAAATATACTATGACAACGTGAGTTTACAATCATTTTGTATTTTTTTTCCAGCCGTTTTATGCGCTAGAATCAACATTACTACACAACCAATCTGTTACTTTACGACAGTTTGGCTTCCTCCTGTTCACAAGCTACTGTTGTTAACGGTAACATGCGATTGAAAACGAAGGAGTGTACCACTCCTCCCTGCGAACAAACGAAAGCCAACAAAACGTAAAGCAATGACGAGTTGCCCAAATAAGGAATGCCGCAAGCATGCGACCTCTGGCGCCAAGAGAATTTTGGCGCCAAAATTGTCTTGACCTACTCATGTCTATAGAATACTCATATTTTACAGAATTCTCTTAAGCAATATTTAATCGGCTGACTGACGCCTTTAAATCGCCACTTAGAATTACAAACCCACCCACTCAGTCCACATATACAGATCAGAGCGGAATAATTTCACGCCAGCACTGAAGTATTTTGTTAAATATTAAAAATTTTCAAAACCTTAAGATGAAATATGAACGAGCATTCGGGCATCTTGAGTCGCAACTTTTCAGACAGAAACTTGTTCTGTTCTAAACTGGTGGGAACAGATTAATCAACATTACTATTCCTAAACTATCAAACAATTGGTCTCTAACGAAGATTTGCGTCCTTTACAAACTAAGCGGTCTTGCAAACTATATAAAGCACTTAGATTAAAACAAAACTCCTTGCAAAATTTAAGCAAATTAAAACCCCAACATAAACCAAATTGTATAAATACGGCGGAAAAACCACAGAACTAATTTCCGGGCGCCTTTAATTTAAATGTAACTTCACTCACACAGCACACTTATGTAGCAACCACGAGGAACTCATAAAAAAGCAAAGCCAAAATTTGGACAAACATGTTGGAAAATGTGAAAAAATGTAACGTATACGACATATTACTTGACTTAATCACCAAAATTAAATGAAGACAACTGAACCATTGTTGACGTAAATCGCTGACCTAGCCAAAAAATTCACAATCTTATTTGACGTAACTCGCTCTTTAGAACTAATCTATCTAAAATGACGACACACATCCATTGCTTATTACGACACGAGAAATTGTCAACAAAGTCAAATCACAACAATTTTTTTTTCACAATATATATATATAAAATCTATGGACACCACGTTAGTAAAGGGATTATTAATGATTCTTGAAAGAATAAACAAATGCCTTCTGTCAGTTGAAGAGTTATAAATATTTCGCCTGTAATATCCCTTAGCACGCGCGCCTTTCCAGCCGCCATCTGGGTTTTCCCCACAATGCTGGGAGAGTCAAATATCGACTGGGAAAACGTCTCGCTTACATGGGGTCTAACATTTATTAACCACAAATTAGACGTCAGTAAATTCTTCAACGACAATACGTCATTGTCCTTCAAACAACGTTCGTTGAAACAAATAATCCGTAAACTTAATCTTGAACCCACATTTCCCACGGCCACGTAAAACAGAGTGAGGCCTGAGTACGCTCCCTAAACTCTCGTGGTCATTTTTACACGAACAAATGTTTCTTCACGATCGAGAGGAAATCCACGTGAGTCGCCAGGCTTTAGAGGCCGAAACAAGACGGCGTTGGTCACTAACAATGACAACTGGTGGCGATTTGATCATGAGCACCTATTCCCAAGAATTTCAAGGAGTCCACTAGAGACTGGCAATAGCCGATTAACGCGATCATTTGATTGATTGCGTGAAATCAATCCAAATTATTATCAATTACGAGTCAAATGGTAGTCTTTTTTCTTCTCGTTCGTCCACATCGTTCCGAGGGCCTCTCTTTATCACACTGAGTTGTGACCGAATTCTTAACAAACTAATCACTTGAAAAGCCAACAAAAATTCTTTGACATCCTCTGACGCCTCTGAAACCAATACCTCATATATATACCTGCTCGTCTAGCTGACCTGCACTAGAGCCTTAAACAGTCAGTGTCCTGCACACCTTGGACAAACTTTTCATTGAAAACCTAGACCACTGACCGACACTTTAAAAGTGCTTTGATTTCTTAACATGATTAGGAACAACAAACAAGTCCAGTTAAACTGGGGCATAATCAAACACATAGCAAAAAAAACACTCCATTAAACGCATAGAATAAAAAAAGTTTAACCACTTTCAGTCGATTTGATTCGTTGAATGATCTATAGTCTAACGAAGGAATTACACGAATATAACACACGCACTCTTACAAGTAATTAGATAGGCTTACAATCTGTACATAGAAGATTCCTAATTGAACAAATGATTTTTTTTTGCTTTCACTCTTGTACGCGGATGTCGCCGCTACAACCTGACGTCATTTTTGACGTATCCATGACATCATCGTTAGCCAATGAGGACGCACAGGAGCCGCGGTAGCTGTTTAGCCCACTGAATGCATCGCGCTCCCCAGGGATATCACTTCCCTTCCCACTGAAGCCAAGCCCCACGGGGGCCCCACGGGAGATCACGTTAGGATTAAAGGGCTTCATGATACACCGCGGATCCGGAAGTCTCCCCGCCTTCTGCACATCTCTGAAGGCCAGTTCCTGCGCGAGTTTCCGGTCCTGTCTTTCCTGCTGCTCGCGCTCTTGTTTCTGTAGAAGTTGTCTACGCTCCTGCAGCAACCTCATGTGTTCTTCACGCTTCCTTCTTTTTACTTCAGCTTCGCTCTCCATGCTGTCAATGGTCAGGCTGCAATCGGATGCGTCCTGGAAAGAGCGAAGGAAATGATAAGATTTACAACCGAGCTATGTTACAATATGTTGAGCAATGTTCGCGATGAAAACTGTGTGTAGACGTTTCAAGTGGATTCCACTCGTACCTGTCCCCTCCTGACCTGCTCACTGCCCGGTTGATCTCCACCGACGCGGGTCTGGGGCGACAGATCGCTGCCCCGGGTTTCTGGAGTTGTAGTGGAGCTATTTTGATCCATCTGCTCCTGAAGGACCCGAGCATACTGTTCATCTTTCTTGATCTGCTCCTCTTTCCTGATAAGTAAGAACAAAAAAACAATCAGTTGGACTAAGCATGTGACAATTCCAGCACTTGCAAAGTGGGTCATGGGAATGAAGTCTGCTCATGAATCTCATCGTTCTAATCTCTTAACTCCGCCATTGCCGGTCCCAAGCCCTGGATGAAAAAGGAGGAGGGTTGGGGCATGGGGCTAGAAACCCCATCCTGTAAAAAAACATCATGCTACAGAAACGCCTTCAAGAATAACTCAAGGCATCTCAGCTCTTGGGAGGGAAGGTTCTCCGTTGAGGATACAGATGACGCCGTACGAAGGAAGCTGGAGGATTCTGGAAGTCACAAGGCCGACTACCCTCTCTTGCAACCCGTTCTAGTCTTCACCAGTTCTTGTATTTCATTTAAGTATTTCTACCATATCAAATTATTGGTAGTCAAAGCTCAATTCGATTTTCATACCAGTCTTATCTCATGAATCAAAACAAAAGCACGCCTAGTCCCTTAATGAGCAGACTGCTTTTGAACCAAATCTCACTTAATTCCCTTATTGTCCAATTCATTGTTTCTTTTAACTAGTAGGGTAGCGTTTCAACGTACCTTGACCATTCATCTAAGTCAATAAATGGTTGCCAAAGCTTGCGAACCTGGATGAGACACAAAAAGTGGATTGTGGTTAGCTACGACAAGTACTTCAATGCCTCTCAGTTCAGTGGCCATCTGGCTAACACAGACTTCACAATAAACTTCTTTTGGATTTGCCGCAGTTCGTCTAGTTTTCCATACATTCACTATGTGAAACTTCCCAAAACCAGCCATAAATCCATGATAAAGAGAACCTTAATATAAAATGGAGAACAGTATTTCTTGCTACACCTTGCACATTTAAGCTTTAACTGGTCTCCGTGTTTCAGAAACCACTGCATTATGTACGAAAACATGGCCAAGTTTGCAGCATACCTCACTGCCATGGTGTGGACTCCATATTGGTGCTGTGTCGGTGATGGTGGGAGGAGGTGGCAAAGCATTGCTGTCATCAGGAAAGTTTCTCCAGATGTAGTCAGCCTCGCCACTATGTTGCCACCCTACAGGAGACTGTTGCCTAGGCGACAAACTAGAGTTTGATGATTGGCTGGCTGCAGGAGAGTGGCTGAGTGGGGACCCACTGCTGACACCGCTGTCAGTGTCCTTCCTGGGGATCCACAACTCTAGGAGGTCGCAATCAGTGGCTGTGTCGCTACTCCGTGGAGACGTTGAATCAGCATTCTGGCAAATTGCAATATATGTGTATATCAGGATAGGCCTTTTCAAAAAGTTGAAACATCCTTAATTACCAAATCACTAACATTTCTTACATTGGACTCTACCAAAGAAACGAGTCAATGAGTTAGCTACGTTAATCAAGAATCTTTTTAATACCGGTCATATTTTCCCATAATATATTTCAAAATTTTAAAGTATCACAGCCTGTTTCAAATATGTTTTCGTTATTCCCCTCACATCGAGAGCCGAATTTCATTTCCATGATTTCTCCATGGCAGCGACTGGCATTTCAACTTAGGCACCAGTCCCAAAACGTTCGTCACCATGATGACTAAAACGGTCGCAACTTAGAGGGTTGCCGACTTGGCTCTCAGTTTGGACAAAAGAGACAAAGCTTAAGTCCAGCATGAGCACAAACCTTTTCATCATGTAGGTCAGCAGGAACAAATGGACTTCTTCCCCGAGGCAGTAAAATCCCTCTTCCAGCCATGTCAGGAGTTTCAAAAAATGCTCGTGAATATGGGTTATAATCACTGCGTCCAGGATATGATGGATACCCCATGACATTCTGGTGAAGATGGTCGTAAGATACTGGTCTTCCAGGAAAAGGTGAGCTGTAGAAGTCTGGTGTTTGGTGGCTGCAAGGAAATGAAAAACATCAATGACAATGAAACAACGATGATAAAGGTAAAGTCTGCATACAAGCCAAGTGGCCCACCAGGCCAGTGCTTATCCTGGTTTCTGTAGCATGAAGCGACTAGGAGTGTTTCTACTCCCCCCTGGATGGGATGCTAGTCCATCGCAGGGTTACCCCCAGCATTAAGTTCGCTGCAACCCATTTATACACCTGGGTGGAGAGAGGCACTGTGAGAGTACAGTGTCTTGCCCAAGAACACAACACAATGTCCCCGGCCAGGGCTCGAACCCGGACCGCTCGATCCGGAGACGAGCACACTAACCATGAGGCCACAGTATTAAATAAATGTGCCTTTGTACACTTACAAAGTAGATCTTGCTTACATTTTTAGATATGGAAGCAGGTATCAAAATAAGTTATTCACTGGCTTATTTAACTTCCACGACACCCAATTTTGCTGTTGATAAAAATTCTTTAAAAAGCAGGATGGTGAAAGGTATATAGACCAAAAGTCATCAGTTATGAAATTCATCAAACACTGAATTTGCAGAACTGCATGTAATACAAAACATTTTAATATTACAGCGTAAATGTACAGCTACACATACCAGTGTTGAGAATCCTTACAATGTAGTTTAAAGGTTGATTAATTTCCAGGCACAAGGACTGATATAACATTGGTACAACAGTGCAGTTAATAAATGTTATAAGCTGAATGGTTATTTGAGGTCAAAAGGTGGAAGCCTCTTCAGGGGTACTGTAGACCTACCTGTAAGGGTAAGGTGTAGGATCTGAAGGATAGCCAAATGAATGGTCATAAGCCTGATAACCGCAAGGTTGTTGAGGCATTCGCTGTCTTGCTCTTCCGCTGTACATGGATGGATGTTCAATGCGTCCTGGGTGGTGGTCAATATGGCCATTTGTCATGCCATTTAACCCTTCATCCTGGACAGTCAAGGGTGAGTTCCGGGGTGGAGTCATAACACCTGTGAACAGTTGAAAACAGTGATAAATTTAAACCGGTCAGTCATGTACCAGTAACAAGCAAAACACCTGCATACAGTGAAACTACTCTAAGCGAGACCGCCCGACAATATTTTCTACAAATTTATCAATTAAAATTGTGGAGGTTAACAATAGTTTTCCAACAAATTTTCGATGCAACCAAGATGTACATTACAAAGGCAACAGATTTGTTGTCATTCTGAATAGTGACTATTTGGTAACTACATGTATCAGTAGTCAATTTGCAAAGAATTTGTTGAAGTGGCCTTTGTTGGAGTAGTCGCACTGTAAACTCCTTTTGTGAGGCAATGATACCCAATAAAACAAAATGCAGGAAGGAAAATTATCGCAAGCTGGAAGCCTCACTGTCTTTCAAGAAAGGATGGGATGAATGGATGAACTTTAATCTAATAAAACATGATAAAATGTGAAGCTTTGGCTTGCTGGGCCATATTAAATGATTGTACCCTCTACCCCTTTCCCTGCCCAACCCAAATCCCCAAAGCTGTTCAGTGGTATTAATAATACATACTTGGTTAAAACATAGCATTCTTACCAACAGCAACGTCCTTTCCTCTTGACACAACATTGGAATATGAGTTTCCAGGAGGTGCTGGTGGACCGTAATACTGGACATACCCTCTACTATCACTTCCTGGAGAAGAAACGTAGGGTGACTGCACATGATCATAAGGTGAGCGAGGTCCACAGTAACCATCGTTTGAGTACACAGTCATCTGCTTCATCCTCTGTGTTATAATTTGTTCCTGACTATCTCGACGATTAATCTGGGTTGGAGCTCCATAGCAAGGAGTGGGTTGTGGCATATCACCTTAAGACAAAGCAGTTGTTCTTGTGAGAACAGAACAACAGAGGACATTTTTAACTACAAGGTCAAAAGAATATTACACTAAAATGCAATAATCAACTTCGAAACTCCTACCAGAAGAAATATAGTGTGGGGAAGATCGTGCAGAGCCATTGATACCATTTGTGGGAGCTTGGGTAGCAGTAGGACTGGAGTCAGATCCATTTTCAAGAGGTGAGAACTGATCAGGGCCAGCACCTGGGCCTGATCCTCTAGGAATGGCTGTAGGCCGAGGCCTTGTAGTTCTTCTTTTACTAAACCTGAGAGGAAAGATGTTATGTTGATCACTTGCTCAACAGATGTTTTATAACTATAAATGTTAGGAGATATTAAATTTCAAAGAGTTACATGGCATGCTCTCTCACTGTATGCTAGTTGTTTTGCTTGAGGATAAGTATTAAACACATCTGTGAATAGACCATATTCATATTCTTGGTAGTGGACTGGAACTACAGTCAAACCTCTATTAAGCAGCCACCTATTAAGCCGCCACCCCTTATTAAGTGTCCAGTTACCAAAGTCCCTAAATTATTGTCAGTAAAATACTGTAAATAAAACCCCTATTATCCAGCCACCTCTATTATCCAGCCACCTTTTGGTGAGGTTTTTTCTGTTGTCTTTACCCCTATTAAACAGCCACCCAAAATTTAATACAGGCAAATCAACATTGTTTTCGAAAAGGCGATGGAAGATAAGAGTCCAAAATAGAAGGTGACAAGTGATAGAAGCATTCAATCATGACTGTCTTAAAGTGACTCCATGTTCACTGAGACATTGACCCGATGGTGAAAATATTCAAGGTAAACAAACCCCTGTTAAGCAGCAAATCCCTATTAAGTGGCCACCTTCCATGACATTTTTGTTATTAAATTTTAATCTCTTTGTATGATATTCCCCCGCATGAGCCTCCATCCAGTCCAATACTGAGAATATATGTATGAATATGGCCTATTGATGCCAACTTTCTTGCCTTACTATTACAAACTGGCTGAATTGTCTTAACATAAATTAATGCCAAATGTGGACACTTAAGAGCTCTCCCAAAGTTGTTATCATGTTTGCATTGCAGGAAAATGATGACACCTACTTCTCAAGCTCCTCCTCTGAATGTGCAAATGTACAGTGCATTCCTCTGGGACATCCACCTCTGGTGTGATCCCGACACATGCTGGTTTTAAATTTGTTGTTGTTGTGAGGCTAAAAAAGAGGATGGCACCATTTAGACCTCATATATGTTTACTTTGTCAGACAAGCTGTAACATTAAGTCTTATAATAATGTGTATTATCGTTTGTCTCACGATGTAGTCACTTGAGGATGTAGATCGCGACGTTTCGACTACTTACTGCTAGTCTTCTTCAGGCAATAAGGTTGACTGATTGCACGGTATCATTTATATCACAAAGGTCAGCTGTGATTGGTGCATTTGGATCTTCCTATTGTTCCATTGTTCCGGCGAGTAGCTGTTCCCTCAGTGGTCTGCTGTTGTACCGTTCTCCTGTTGTTGCAGACCACTGAATTTGTGTTTGAAAAAACACAAATTTATAACTACAATCTTTTCAAAACATTTCCATGTTACAAGGTGTACATGTGCAATTCTATAATACAGTACAACTGTATAGAGCAGTTAATTAGTACAGTGTAATTCTAGTCAATTTACAGTTGGTTAATTATTTTGTAACCACTGGATACTTATCAACAGATGTACATTTCCCGATATTAACTGGGGACACATTTTTCAGAATCCTCACCTGTGGTGGATCACTGGAGCCTCTCATTCCTTTGCCATATGACTAGTGTATTAAAGAAAAAAACTCATCTGAGTACTTCTATGCAGGTATCACAATGTACACTTTGGACTGATGCTTGTTGTGGTAAAGGTAAAGTTCATTCCAAGTCAGAGGGGCAAGGTGCTAACTAGTGTTTATCTTAAGACTAGGTTCTTGCACACTTTAAATGCAAAATTTACATGTACATGTAGTAATTTTTTCAAACTGTTTCCAAATCCATTAATATGTTCTTTTTTCACACTCAAGGTGTCCTTGAACACAGGAACTAAAACTGTAATGTGCTGAAAACCTTAAGTCTGAAGGATACCTACTACCTGCCTACTGTGAATGGAAATTGACAGTGAAGGAATGTATCCACATGATAGTAAAGTAAAAGCAGTATGGTGGCAAGAGCTCTCTAGATGAAATTTACATGACCTACATGGTGTTCAACATGCTAAGATAGCTTTAACTCAGCAAATAAGCATTTTATCCTGCTTGGAAAAGAACTCCAATTTTTTTCCCATTTTTTCAACTCTTATTTTTCGTGCTTTTCCAGATCTGGAAAACACGCTTGCATACTTCCACGCATTTTCAAAAATTCCAAACTCCGTATGAAGCCTGTGCATATCTCAAATTAAATCAGAACTTTGAAAATTTTGTTCTAACACATAAATAAAGCACCACTGGATCAATGCTCTATCAAGTAAGGGCAGCACACAGCCCACAACATCTTATAACTTTACAATCCCCTGCCAGACTACAAATTCTGAAGCACCCAGAATTAAGAATGTTTCAACAGGTTTGTTAAGATCAGGTACATTGCAGAAGGAGTATTAAACTGTAAACTTAATACAACTGCACCTACTTTTGAAAAGTCAACAAGTCCATTGACCACAGAGTGCACTGAAGTCATAGCTTGTTCTAACTCTTTCCACTCTGGACATGTTGCTTCTGTGGAAGACAATCAAACAAACGCAGCTCATTTAACAATTTAGTTGCAATCAATTGCATCTTGTTAAGAAGAAAGCACAAGCAGTACATTTCTGTCCTCCTCAAGGTCAAGTCTGCATATGAGCCACAGGGCCTATCAAGCCAGAACTTATCCCAGGTTCTGTAGCATGAAGCAACTAGGAATATTTCTACTCCCCCCTAGATGGAATGCTAGTCAATTGCAGGGTTACCCACCTGCATTAAATTCACTGGTACCCATTCATACAACTGGGTGGAGAGAGGCACTGCGAGAGTGAAGTGTCTTGCCTAAGAACAAAGCGCTATGTCCCCAGCAAGGGCTTAAACCTGGAACAGTCCGTCCAGGGTCCAGCGCACTAACCATGAGGCCAACACACCAACTTCAGGTACATTTAGCGTTGGTTCTCTAGTTTCTAACAAAAACATGGAAACTCTAGCGAGAGAAAAGCATCAATTCCACACACACCTGGAGAGGCATCAATCTGGGAAAGTAATTCAAACTGGTCTCGCATCTGGCAGAGATTTCCAGGATCCCCAGATCTCTGAAGAGCAATGATTAATTCCTGAATACTCTGAGAAAATGAGGCAGGAGATTGGAGCTACAACAGAACAAAATAGTTATGGATGAACGAACATAATAGGAAATAATTCCACGATGTAATGTTAACACAAACAATACAGGGGTTTGGAAACGTTGACTGCAATTTATAATCAAAGACCTCAAATACAGTAAAGCCTCACATAGATATATTGAAGTACAGGAACATTTTGAAGTATTCGAATAGGCCATATAGACTATGGACAATGTATTATGTGTACTACATATATTATTTTGATCCCATGAAGTTAAGTATTGCACCTTGTCAATGATAGACTGCATGTGAGACTTGTGATCCAGGTCGCCATACAACAGTGAGGACCACTGGTCTGGGAGAATGCGCAGTCCTGCCTCTGTAGCAATTTGCACTATTTGTGCATCGTGTTCCTTCCGCAAAGCATCATAGGTACGGTACTGAAAAGCAAATATCTGGTAACTACCTTTTTCTTGACAGATTATCATCAACATTAATGTCAACACACTAAACAAATCTTAAATCAATTTTACAACACATCCTGATTTTCATTTTCTCTGTTTCAGATTATGGCAGCATGTATAAAACAAAAAGCTTCAAACTGAAAACAAATGTAAATCACAACATCTACAAGAACCAATTAATTTTGATTACTCTTTAAGGTTCACATGTAATCTCACAATGAAATAGAAACTGTACCTGCTCTTTAAGCTGCATTAGAGATGATTCATTGTTCTTTTTTTCAACCTGAAAAAAAATTAACTGTCAACACAAACATTTCCTAAGAAAATGTATGTCCACAGTAAAGCCTATTATATAATTTTCATTCTTCACCAGCATTTAAACACAAAAGATCAATTGAAACAAATAGAAGACCTTGTGAAAATTTATTAGACAGTCTTGTCTAACTACCAACAAACTTGATTTTGCCTCTAACTAACCTTGTGTTGAGTTATTAACAAAAATCAGTGAAGTGTAACTCTGTACCTTAAAACAGGATGCTCTGTAAAGCAACTGTACTACATGACCAATGCTTGTTTTAGAAGCTTGTGGAAACTGGGATTCCAGCTTCTGAACCACAAACAGAACTAAAACTTTCCTAGACAATGCCTCTCCTCCCTCAAGAGCCAACAAAATCAGTTTCAAAGCCTCTTCTTGCATTGCTGGTCCTAAAAACTGACAACCACGATTCCGCACAGCAGCCCAGAGATTTGCAGACAGCTGTTGCTGATTTTGATGTAATAAAATGAGCTCCGTTACGGTCCGTTCTCCAAGGCTTCTGGCGGCACGCATGGCCCTAGTGCGACCATCAGCCTCGGCAAGCTGACAGTTAACCAGTGTCACAAGCTTGCGCTGCATTGGTCTTGTGAGGATATTGTTTCCATTGCCGTTCAGAGAGCCATTACAGCCATTGGTTGTTCCATTGATAGTTCCATTAGCAGCACCGGTGACAGGCCTTAAGAACAATGCAAGTTTTTCAATACAATGTTTGGATGTTCTGTATTGAGCAGCATTGTTCTGTACACTTTCTATGTTTGGAAGTTCTTCATCTGGCACTTCCACTCCTACTAACTGAAGCAATGCGTAGTTGAAAGGAAGCTTAGATATGTCCATGTCAACAACAGCCTGATCAAATGGACACTGCGTTTTAGACAGCTTTGACAAGCAGGAAACGCACAGTGTGTGTCCACATCCCAGGCTAATTGGCTTTCTTTCGTGCTCATCAAATTCGTTGTAGCATATTGGGCACTGGAGAAACTCTGTCCACTGAGGTGTTTGAATTGGCATGATTGATATCAGCTATTGTAGATTTGTTGAAATTAATTGATGCTAAATACCATGGGTATCCTGTAATAAAACATAACACAATCAGAAATGAAATCACTGCAGCAGTAACCAGTATTTATGAGATACAGTCAACCCTCCACTAACAGACACTCTCATAAGCAGACAGCTCTACTTACAGACACTGTTTTCAATTCCCCTTTTTACATGTACCAACCGGTCAAACTCTGTATCTACAAACTCCCGTAAGCAGGCACTCTCTCCAAAGTGAAAGCGGACTCTTTTCAAAATAAAAATTGGATTTTTCTTTTGCTTACACTCCCTCATAAGGGGACACCCACATAAGCCCCGTTCCACTTTTTGTTGAAGGTATACTGCATACTCTATATTTCTTTTTTTAGTTTGAACATTTGACATCAATAAAGAGTTTCAGTTGCTATTTTTGGCTCCCAATAAAACATGAAATTAACACCCGCCAATGTAACTCTCCTGTAAGCGAACATCCACCATATTTTTCTTGAGTATCTGCTTATGGGAATAATTCTTCTAAACTGACCGCAATTCCTGAGTGTGTCCACTTACAAGAGAGTTGACTGTATTTAAAGAAATATATAGGAAGGTCATGAAAAGAAATTTTGTCAGTGACTTAGCACTTAAAATAAATAGCTGCTGATAAATAGCTGATGTGGTACACTGAGGACATATTGTGAGGAAGCATAATATTATTAGGACTCAAGGCACAGATTATATTTTAAACATCTACATGCAAAACAAAACCATTTCACTTCCTATTGAGCAAAAGATAACAATTAGATGGAAAAAATATCGAAGCGTAAAACAGGGCTGTGCTCTATAATCACCCAGGTGCCACAAGCAACTAACTTATGCCTTTGGGCGACTGGAAAAACGGACTTTTTCATATACGCTTAAGTACTGGGCACCCAGGATTTCATGCTGAGGAACCTTTGGGCTCCTCATAATTTTTGTTAGACCACAGTTCTGTAAAGACAAAATATATGTACACACAAACACCCACTAACACTTAACTGCTATTGGTCAATTTTCAAAGAATTTTGTTCCTGAAATTTGGTTTCTTAGAAATGATAATTATGACAGAGCAACAGGTTCCAAACATACTTTATCTATTGCTAAAAGTTTATTCCAAAGATAATATTTAAAAAGGCTGCAAAGGATTTTAACTGTATTACCCGAAAGAGATGCAACAAATATGACCTTGCATCCACCACAGCAGAGAACATGCAAATTATTGAAAGAACACACAATTGAAAATGCTTAGACTCTTGCAAGTAAGTTAAAGTTACAGCTTTTTCACCAACAAGTCCCGCAACATTTTGCTTTGAAATTCACCCTTTTGTCTGAAACTTGAAAACAGTTTTTAGAGCTACATGTACTTGAGTCAGCTGATGGCTGGTGGCCAATAACATTACACTCTGCTGAGTCATACAGTCACGTGTCAAAAGTGAAAGTGTTTCCATACAGCTGCTCAAACAGATTTCCAGGAAAAAGGAAATGCTTAGCATACCTACTCATGAAATTAGCAGTATCTTATACTCTATATTTTATTTAAAAAATTGGAAAGTACATTATTTTACTCCACCAAGTTTAAAAGTACAGAAGTAAAACAAAACTTGGCGAATAGCTTAAAAGATGAGCCAAAGATAAAAATTATGTCATCTCCTGAAGGCAGAAAGTCTCTTAAATTTAGCAACAAAATTAATGCACTTGCCTCCTCAACTTTTAAGTAAGTGTACTGAAACATAAACACTGTTGCTAACCTAATTTTAAAATGCTCTTGCCATTTCAGATTTGTAAACGCTCATTCTTTAGTAGTTTGACATCACTATTAAATATGAGCTGAATGACATGAGTTTTGTGCATAATAATTCTAACCAAACACTATAGTAAGGTATTTCTTGCATTTTCAAGATTTCTGCACGTAAAAGGTTGATGTTCTCAATAGAATCAAAGGCTCTAAATTTAAACAAGACTTGGCTTCCTGTTTACATATTTTAGAGTCAACCTTGCATCAAAGAATTTGCCTAACAAAATAACACCATCCCACGCTGCAAAGGACCAAAAACTCACCTAAACCGCCAGATACTACTTGAAATAAGACTGAAAGCATTTCTCCCAGTGTACATCAAAAACTAAAATTGTACATGTACAATGAAAATGCTATTTCAAACCCTACAGGTTTAGTTCTAAGAAAACTGAACTAAAATCACACATTTTCTCTGTACACAAAAGAAATCAAAAATTCCCTTTAGTCACCTGACTACGTTCTGGTTTGACCCGGATAACCTGAAAGTACGACAAGAGTGGAAACTAAAGATTAAGAGAACGAGTCATCCACTAACTCTAAATGGTCATTTGAGGTTCTCACATAAAACCAGTCTGAATTACATTGCACCTTGCAGTTCAGTAAAAGAGTAGTTACTAAAACTGTGTCCAGAATGAAAATTTTATCAACATTATCTGTGATTAGCTTTTGAAGTTGAGGAGTAATAAAACAAACAAAATTGCTCTCAAATTAAGCAATTCTTACTTTCAATATAACAGTTTGACCCTATGTTGTGCTGAGACTTGCTAATCATGTGATATGCAATAACCAGCTCAGAAAAATACCGTTTGTACATGTTGCTATAAATGGCTGCAAATGACGTTATTTTGCGAGTGTGTTCAAACACATTTACTGTCACCCAGTTTTCCAATTCAGAAGGCGCCGACCGTCAAAAACTAGAAGAATTCTTTGTAAAATATTACAACTGCAGCGTGTTGGCGACTGTTACGTAGTCATAATTTATGTTTGTAATGAGATTACAGCTGGGAATGAAAATTAATTCCTTTCAAAGTTGATCAAAGCACTTAACTATAATTTTAAAATGTTCGAATAAAGTTTTGTTCAAAGGTCTTAAAGGATTTGTCTTTGGTTCCTTTGATTCTCGACCAACATGTTTCGTGACCCTGGCGAAATATGCATTCGTAAGCACAAACCATAAGAATTGGACTTCCTGTAGCAGAACGAGTCACAAACAACCGTACTAATATTGAACTTTCTCAGAAGCTTCAGTGAAGAAAATAACACTAAAATGAGAAGTTTTGATCCTTTCTAAACTTCAGCAAACAATTTCCGCTATTATACGTCGCTTAGACACAGAACAAACACTGGCGAAAGTGCCGAGGCTTTGAAATTCTTTCGACTGCCTTCAGGGTCATATTTGACGAATGCATAACAAAGCTCAATATGATCGATCGCACTCTGAATAACAGATTATTCCAAAATAATAAATCATACATGTCGATAGAAAAAGCAACGACGAAACAGTACTACCTTAGAAAGGGCAAACTTTGTCTCTACAATAGCAATCCAGCATAAGCAGCATATTTTCTATTGAAATTTCTGAACAGTTGACAAGCCTGAACAAAGAACCACAACATTACGACAACGCGACAGATTTAGAACAGCTTCATCGTGATAGAAATTCGCCGATTTCTTTCAAAAGAGATCGCTTTTACAGTCTCAGGACTTACAAATAATTACAGAAACTGACGAAAACTTCACGAGGAGCATTTTAACCCCCGAGAAGAAAAACAATGCAAAGTTACTTGTTTCTGCACGTTCCTGAGACTGCAAGAACGATCATGATGCGGCGCTTCACGCCTCATAAACTCACCTTAAACATTAAGAGAAAACGCTATCCAAGACTGGAAGATACTTGTCTGCACAAATAATGCCTTTAGCTATCCACTAGGCTTTACAAGAAAGCAGGAACTTTACGATCTATCGCAGCAAATTGTTGTACGGTTCTCCCCGCAAGGAAGTCGAGTTTCGCTTCCACAAAGAGGAATTTTAAGCGTATGGACACACAAAAGATGTCGTTATTCAGTCCTTGAACACTCCCAAAGGAAGTATGATGTAAATTTTCAACTCTGGTGAATGAGGTGAACCCCTCACATTTGAAAATCCCTGTTCGAGTCGATGGATTTATGTTGCGCTGTTCGAGAGCTTCGTCAGTTCCATCATGACCGATCGGTATACGCCATGACCGGATAAAGCAACTGACGGTATCTCCCCCCGGGGTTAACGTCATCCCTGCGCTGCAACTGCGCTTGCTCACTAGACTTGTCGGAAGGGAAGTACTTGTATTTCATTGGTTTGTTTTGCCAACAAAGGAGGAAACACAACTCCTGTAGGGGAGGGGACGACAAAAAGACCTTCTTTGTTTCTAGAAAGAACCTCACGCAACGTAATTTCAGCTGTGATCACATTGACACTAATTTAGGCATTACATTTTTTCAAGGCGTTTCCTTTCAGCAAGAACGCTTTGAAAAACTGACCTTAGTGGTGAAATTTCACCTTTTTAAAATCGCTCTTGGACTTTGTATCTAACTAAATCTCCAGATAGTCTGCATTTTGATATGCGCGCATTCATGAATACAGATTTCACTCTGGTTACAGGCCCAGACATATCCCTTTGTTCCCGGCAACGAAGAATCATAAGATCTGACATCTCGACGAAACGTTTGTAACACTGAATCAAAAGTACTTATCGTTATATAAATATAAAAATTCTTTTCGAACTATGGAGAAGCGCGTCCTTTACAGAGCCGTGAGATCTGCACTTGTACATTTCTCGACAATATTTATTACTGGCAGCGCGAGTCTGAAACGTTTCACCTGTTATTTTGTTTGTTTGTTTATATCGTTTTCTTTTACATTATACAACAATTGACAATAAAATTCACAAATCCTTCCGCTTGCGAACTCCGAAAATCGCGTGGAAATTCTAGAAGGAAACAATCTGTCGGGCTAAGAAAAAAACAAAACAAAAAAAAGTTCGATATTGTTAAATCTGACTGGAACCAGGCGGGAAAAACTCTCATTCATACAAAATGGGGTTGCGTAGTAAATGAAATGTTTTGCCTTAGTGGTTTAATTTCCCCCCTCCCCCTACCCCCATCTCCAGCCTGAAACATACTTAGCCCCTCTGTAAACTCAATTTCTTTCTTGCGGTCGCCCGTGGGTGTATTTTACCCAGCCGTTTCTGGGGGGCTTCTCGAGTTCCGGTACAAAAGTCTGGGATGAAAAGGCGGATTGTTCGAACCAGAGCAGTTTTATGAAGGCTTCACATCGTTTCACAGCTGACACAGAAGCTAGAGACCGGAAATGCATTAGCGACAAGGCGGAAATGAAACATGCTAAATGTTTTCTTCCTTGGACGATCGGCAATATTAACAATGGTGGCCAATTAATTTGCTGTACCGACTTAGCTGTCCAAAAATCACTAGGAACGTGTAGCCACTATTCCCTATTCCGGTTTCAAAAACAATCGAGGACAGACAGATATTGCCTAAATATAGTCACTAAGCCAACAAAGGGAAAATTGGGAGTGTTTCTATGCGACCAACAACCCACGCAAGATTAGCCAAAAAGTAAAACAAAAAACAGCTTCCGGTTCCAGCAGAAATGGGAACTTTTTACTGAATAGTATCACCGAAAAATGCAATTCAAATAAAGGGATAGCTGTTGCAATGGAAAGGTAAAACCCGTATACTGTATGTCTATTTTTGCCGAAGTTTACAGGTCTTTTAGCAGGTAGCGTCAGAAAATGTTCAGCCCGATGCACGTTTCTGTCTTCTTATTTTTGCACGATCAAACTCGTAGAACCTTAAAACGTGAACCGTAGAGCTGAAATACAGCAAACGCGATCGAAAGAGCTTTGTGTAGAATTATTTTGCCTCACCGTAGCCTCTCCCAGTTAGTGAATATGTTTACCTCACGCTTTCGTGCACACGTGTTTAGGAAATAAGTCGAGTATATGGCAACAGGTGACCCGCGGAGAATTTCTAACCATGTAGGTAGACCGAAATAAGTGTTGTCTTCCTGCTATTAAAACTGCCCTAGCCTCAAGTAATAAAAACAGCAGCGATAACGCTGAAACGCAACATTCCCAGCTTCTTCGCCTTCAACCGGCGAAGAGGAAAGTATTTAAATAATTCGATATATTTCTTGGACATAAAAAACAAATTTCTTCCTACTTCAGTTTCGAAAACAAACCTTACCTCGTTCTTAAATAATATTTGAAATAAATGCTAATTTAGTTTCCTATCAGCTCTGTATAGTGCTCCGCTTTCACGCGACACAGAATTCAGTCAGTTATGGAGCCCTGCGATTGATCATAAACACAAACGACGACAGCTGTAAATTCGTTAAACTGTAACTGACCTTTCTACTTGGCGTCAAATCCATCCACGAGGGAAAATTCCCGTTTATATCCAGTTCCGCACTTGGTGAACACCTTGCAGTCCACTGATAACAGCTTTTCTCGCTGTCGAGACTTATACCTCCCAACGCCCTGTTCGTTGCTGCGAAAAACAAAAAACACTTATAAAAAACAATTACGCCATAAAACTTGAGGTAGATTATTCACTTGTTTTTGTCCCCAAATGCTCCAGATTAAGGTGTGGCCGTTTGTTTACCGCGGTCATGTCACTGCAAAATATAGGCGGCATGTGAGACCGAGAGATTATTTTTGTTACGGTAAGCAGTAAGACGTGTGCATCAGGAATAATTATGGTAAAAACGGTAAGAAAATCTTCTCCTTATTTCGTAGCAATCTGAGGTGAGATTTAGTCGTTCTTGCTTCTTCGTTCCACCTCATTAAATCAGGCGTTGCGCTGCACTGGCAAATTCAGTGTTCGACAGGTTCTTGTGCTACAAGTGTCAAATAATCTGTCAGTGAAAAACAACCCTAAAGCTGTGAGATCTTCAAGTCTGTGCCAAATATACAAAATATGTCATTCAAGCAGTTGATTCATAGAGCTTTGGAAGTTTGCCAGGTGTACGAGCCTGAGAAGAATTCAATTATATGACGGGAAAACACATTTACATGCAAAAAGAAAAACCGCACTAGAAGTTCATTTTCTTTAATATGCAGTTGTCGAACTCGGAACGAAAATTTTCATGGATAGACAATTTGTATTTCTGTGTTTTATCAGGTTGATAGTTCTTTTGCCGCTAAGTGCTAATTTGGACTTAAATAACCTTTAACATTTGTAAAATAATATGATAAACAACAATAACATTTAACAACAATTTAATTAACGTGATCATAAATAATTGGCATACGAACAGGTTGTGTGAAAGTATCAAAACATCAGTATTCAGGTGTGATCAAGTAAATACTTTTTTGGTCAAGCTACACTCTGTTCAATATGTTATTTTCTTGAGATGTCAATTCGACCAATTCCTCCTAAACTCACAAAAAACTTGAGAGGAGATTGTCGGAACAACAGAGTGAACTCAAGACAGTCCAGTCCATTTTTTTCTAACACCTATCAACGTTATTCCTGATTAATGTGCCGAATCTCAAAAATTGACGGCAGTCAGATTTAGCGTATATCTTACACTGTAAAAACTACGATCAATTACAAAGTTTCACTTGGTTCACTCTCGTGTCCCAAACAGTCCTCAGTGATAGAGATGGCTTCTTGGGACGGCTGATATCTACTATGGGCGAAGCATGGCTAATTTATTAGCCCTGGTGCACGCTCAGACTCTAAACTGACACGGTTTTCTGTGACACTTTCCACCCAAAGTGCCTCTGTATTCGCGCTTGGTGCGCGAGCACTGGTGCCTGGGTACCGGCATAGTGTTGAGTTCGGTGTACTCAAAAAGCCCAAGTACCATCTAACTCCCGAATACAAGGTCGAGACCTTGTACCCGCCCGCGCCCGAATTCTTGGGTGAGTGCTTGGAAAAAACTATGTGTTCACATATGTGTCCAGCGAGAACTGTACTCGGGCACTGCACTAGAGCACAAAGTGTGAACATAGCCTTTAAGGGATACAACCATCAGTGAGGAATGTCTAGGGGGTCAGATAAGCTTCAATCAAGTCGCCAGCAGAGGTCGCCTGCTAAACTAATATTACGAGAGGAAGCACACATTTTAGTGATTCCATAGACAGCAGTTTTTAAAATTCTACTGAACATAGATCGACATTGAAATCAGTAAAATGAAAACCTTTCGCAAAAAAAAACAACAACAACTGTAGCTTCCACCGGCAGTTTCGTCAACAAAATACAGTGAAACCTGTATTAAGCGGACCCCATATTAAGCGGATACCCTCTATTAAGTGGAAACCTGCTGAAGTCCCAAGATTTTCTGTCCATATTTACCGGCCTGTAAAATAAACCTGCATTCGGCGGACACCTCTGTTAAGCGCACGCGGACACCAATACTGAGCAGTGTTTGATCTTACACTGGGTTACACTGGTTTACCCTGTATTACAAAAGAGGTAAGACGTAATCCGATAGAAAATCGAGCAATTTCAGGTTTCAGTTGACAAAAATCTGGTACCAGAATAATTTTAAGTATTTTACAGACATTTTAACATTTTCTTAAAGCTAAATACCTAAATAACTGCCTGAAATAATACCGAAAACAATTTCCCATGGGAACGAGAGAAAATAAATTTCAAAGTTCAGAGAACTTGTGCAAACACAGGCAAAATTTCATCATCAGTTTCATTTTACCAGTATTTTCAAGTGTTTCATACGAAGTTCAACATTCGTTTTCGACGTTTGGTGTTGCTAGAAAACATTTTTTTTTCGAGCAGATATTTAAAACAATCGTACAGAAGTTTGAAATACGATGTATATAATCTTGGTACTAGGTTTTTGTCCACTTGGTACTCAAACTTCTGGTGGATTCCGTCTCAATAATTTAAAACTATTATTGCACAACATATTAGAACCTGTTTTGAACGAACGGACACCCTGTATTAAGCGGACACCAGTGTCAAGGGTGTCCCAAGGGTGTCCGCTAAATACAGGTTTCACCGTCGAACCCAGTAAAGAACATTGCTGACGCACAAAAAATTTGAACGAAGGGGTCTTATTCAGCCAACATAGTCTTAACTGTGTTTCAGGTGAGGTGTTTATGGCAGTTCTTTCCTTGTGTTTTACTTGAACGTTGATTGATTAGAAAAAAACTGATTTCTTACATCTCAATTCTGAAAAAAATGCCTGTCTATTTTGGCGGATTGAATTCGTCCGCCTTAGCTTTCGAGTGATGAGAGGGAAGTATTCATGCTCACACGGTGCAATTTTAAACAATTTCAAACAGGTACAATAAAATGGAGTGTCGCCCAAATATCGAGCATGTTTCAAACTAATAGAAATCCTGTCTTGATTTCACTTCTCATGTACGGTTCCATAAACCGAATACGGACTTGCATTTGATGCATGCGATTTTCCAGCCATCCCCATGCAATATAGAGTTGCAGTGAACTGACTCCATTACAGCGGATTCCGTTAATTGCAGTTTCGAAAAAGCTGGACAAAGACCAAGATTTCACCAGTTAACTAGATGTTCTTGAGAGAAACCTCAGTTAAAAAATCTTAAGAACTTACCAGGAAGCGATTTATGTGCCAGTTCAATTGAGAAAGTAGTTTGTCCGCTGATCTATCTCACAGAAGCCCATTGTTTAGCACGATTATGACCTTGGCAATTTCTTCAATGTCTTGCGTTATTTTTGATCGAACATGACGTACAGAAGCCAGATCCGTTTAGTGTGAGGAGCGCGATGCACTAAAGAAAATTTCACCTTATAATAATGGTACTTACGAGTAAGAATTGCAAACGTCCTGTAGTATATTCAGTCCTTTCAGTCCAATTTGAGCAATGAAGGTTTCACACTTTGTGCATGATGCATTTATCATCCGATAATGAAACACACCTTCCTAAATTAGATAATTACACTGGCACATGGACACCTACGTAGATAACGATTTAATAATTTCTAATTATTCTGCTGAAACAAGTTCAATGCAGTACAAACAGTAATTTTGTGACAGTAATAAGGGGCTCGCAAATCTACAAGTGTCTTGCATCGAGTTTGAAAATGTCCTGATATATTTTTTTTTTTTCATTTGCCTTCTGCTGTTTACTCTGACTTAGTCTCAGAATGCGTTTATGTAGGTCAAAACTTTTGACTGTCATCATAAGGCCGACATATGAACGATAAAAAGAAGAATTTGTTAGGTTCGGCCCTCTTTTATTATTACCGCACGAGCACACAGCTGATGCGGAACTAAAGAGCAGAGCCTGGCAACCAGCCTCGTTGAGAGCATAATTTTGCGCGAAGAAAGCAAACACCAACACGAGGTAACGAATCTTCTGCTTGTTTTTGAATTTGTATTTAATCTTAGATATATAGGAATACATATAAAAAAAACAATACACAACTTGAAAACCTTAAACAGTTAGACGTTATTAGCTTAAGATGCATAAATAATAGACTGCTTAAGGAATGCCTGGATCGCCAAGACCTCATTTTTCACAAACTCTAAGCCTCACCACGTGATCGTCTTCACACTTTTTTCTCAGTCATCACTAAGTTTTAGGATTGAGGATATATATCATGATGACTTCACTTTCACGTAATGCACAACGTCACGTTTAAGTTTAGCTTCCGGTTCGAAACTGACCGGAAACAGCTTCACCGGAAACTGATACAGCTAGGAAGCACGATGCTGACAATTGCAAATGCTGTAACGAAGTTGTAATATCCCTTTTTCTTTCTTTATAATCAGAGCATGTTTCAGGTAGGAATATAATTTTTTTGTTCATGTAGGTATGGGTGACAAAATCGCAAAATGAAGTCACACAGGCGGACCCACGCACACGAAAGGTGTCCAGGTCTGCACTTTACTCTCTGAATTTCAACTGCAGAAACTCAGGACAACTAAACGATGGCTTTAAAAATGCTATTTGTGATACATGTATAAACTATACAGGCTTAGTGTTCTCCTACATCAACCCAGTGACTGTGCGAGTATAAAGTGATATGCTTAGAAAGGCCGTGAAAATTCATTAGCTCAATGACCCGGTAGTCCAGGGTGGATCTGTGAAGAGTGATGCCTAAAGCAAAAATTGACCCCTATCTCTCAGAATTTAATTAGTCCAAAGAATTCAAAGACCAGTGAGTTGTGTCAGTGATCCATAATTTTCGATTCATGGTTAGATCAGTATCGTTTGTTCATGAACTATAAATGCTTTTCCTCACCAGCTTACACAAATGAGGTAAACAATTAACGGCATACGGGATATTTGGGAGGAAATTATGGGATATGGGATATTAGGATCAGATAAATAGAGGATATTACACGGTGGCGAGAAGATATGAATTTTATGTTCGAGTAGCAAGAACAATATCTCACTCGTTCGCTTCGCTCACTCGTGAGATATTGTTCTTGCCACGAGAACATAAAATTCATATCTTCGAGCCAACGTGTAATGTTCTTTTTATTATATGGAGAAACCAATTCAACAAAAGCAAAAGGCGGGAATCGTGACGTCATTGAACGATACGACACTCACAAAGGTGACATACGGAAAATACGCCACTCAGGTCCCGGATGAAGTGGCGTATGGAATCTACGAGTGGTTTAGTTCCCAGTAAAACACTCTTCTCCATATAATAAAACAGGATATCGAGTAGAAAACTGTTGATTTTTTCAACTGGAATTAACGGGATATTTAGGCCAAAAGCTAACCTGGAGTGGGATACTTAGACCCCCCAATGGGGCCTCTCAAATCGTCTCACACATCATGTTGAGAAAAGTTAAAGGCAAGTAGATACAAACGTTGAATCACTGGGATGTGATACGATCTCGGCTTAGCTTGCCGCGGAAACAACATAATTTTTGATACACAAAAAGACGTAAAGAAACCAGGTCAGGGGCCTGTTCTGTGAGATCACACACTGTTTGACGTTAGTTGGGTTTTCTGTGTTCAGCCGAAATCGAAACTATTTTTGTTTGGTTTGGTCGGTCTGTCTGAACTTTCTATTCAGCCTTGAAACTGATGGTCAAATGGTTTGTGCGAGAAGAACACGGCAAGCTCAAGGATAACTTTCTTGTAACAGAATTGACTTCTTTCCCCATGTTTTTGAACTCACGATTTCTGAGAATGTGAAACATGCGTAAATACCCGGCCCTATTTGATGAATTTTTCTATTACCGAGAATCGGTCTAATAGCAACCTCGAGAATTAAAAAGGTTAGAGTGGAAACATTTGTCTTTAGTACAGATGACTCTTCTAGGACATGTTCTTTTCAATTAAGAAAACTCGTTTTTAACTAAGAACATGTTCAGTAAGCTTTTTGGAGATTTACTTTCGAAAGGTTTAAGGTACGAGGTCAGGGCTAGCCAAATGAAACTACAAAGCTTGAGGCTAAACCTTGGGGACAAAAAACCACAACTATGGGTCGTAATTGAAAGTGAACCATCAGTATAAAATCGATCAGCCTATGCGAAGGACATGCTTTATGAATCTGGTTATGCACAAAGGGTCAAAAATGTTCTTGTTATATAAATTCTTTACAGCGATAAGTTACCTGGATGTGTGTTTCTCGGAAAAGGTCCACTTTGTTCTCGTCGCGATCTCCGCTTCAATTTTTCCGAACTTTTATGTCATACACCCTTGCACTGATCTGTTGTGCTTTGCGCTGAAGAGATACGAATAATGAATGTTGTGGAGTAGCTTTCACTTTTGAAGTACCCACCAAGTACTTTCCCATTTGAATATGTAAGGCACACAAGTTTTCCAAGAAATTAAAGTTAATTTTCAGTTTCCAAGCCTCTCTAAAATTCCGGCTAACCCGGAAGTCCGTTATTTCTGGGATTTGAAAGGGATGTCAGTTAATAATTAATTTTTAATGCAGCCAAAATAGTTACAGATGTGCCATCGCAGTCTGAAACGCTTCGAGGCAAGTCAAGTTCCTGAACTATTAGACTATATGGAAGAACCGTGGAAGAACCATGGAAGAAGGAGCAATGAGAAAAGAAGGAGCGCAAAGAAATATCTCCCTTCCCTGGCGATCCCTGGGGTATAGGCAGTTTTGTGCAGCCCACATGAAGCAAAAAATTTTGATCCTGCGTGTGGGTGTGCCTAAAGGCTCATTTGTATACCGAAAAAATACATAAAGGAAATAAACAATAGACTGCAAGGCTGATACTACTTGAAAAACGTTTCGAGACACCAACATGACAACAACCGATAAAGTAGGATCGCAACAGTGGACAGCTGTTTCGCCCTTCTTGGGGTTCGTCAGCACTGTGTAGCGAAGATATGTAACGCCAGCCCAACAGCCAACGCACATAAATTGCGAAATGACCCGTTCACTATATCAAGTTCCGTACTTTGAACTCACTTGCGCCCCGAAACACGCGTTGCCACATCACATGTTTCGGGGCGCAAGGAGACAAAGTGTCAAGATTGGTGTCTCGAAAAGCAAAAGAATAAATGTAGCTAAATGTGGCTAGACAAGGCCAGCCTAAACATTTTAACATTCAACCACATGACCAGTACCATGCTTTAAAAACGCATCGTATCGGATCTGAAAAGACCTACGGTCCGAAAATACATAAAATGGCAGCGTTTATCGTATGCGGTCCCTTGCAGTTTCTGGTTTCTCATAAAGGAAATATCCCACTCGTTCGCTGCGCTCACTCGTGAGATATTGTTCTTGCCACTCGAACATAAAATTCATATCTTCGAGCTAACGTGTAATGTTCTTTTCATTATATAGACATACTGATGACGGCGTTTTTGACGATTTTACGAAGATTTCCGACCATTTTCCGATTATTTCCGAAGATTCTCCAAAACTTGTCCCAAGGTAACACGAACATTGCCGAACATTTTCCGAAAATTTCCGTAGATTACCGAAGATTGTCGAATACTTTCGAGGAAGACCCGAAGATGTTTTGATGATACACCAACGAATTTAAGTACAATTTAAGAGACAAACTTGATATCAGTGAAACCATCGATATCTTCACTTGTAAGGGTATGGAAAATACGCCACTCGAGTCCCGGATGTGGTTTCGTGTGAATTTTACGAGTGGTGTATTTTCCAGTAAAACATTCGTGTCTATATCATGAAAGTGACTCTTGGGATATTCCACGTTGCACAACTAGTATGTTCTGAATGTATACGTGTTAGCATACATCGTAAGCTCCGAAATTCATCTGCCCACACCCACCCCTTCCCCCCAGAAATGGACCTCTCCGGCAGCCAAGTGTTCATTTATTGTTTCTTTTATTTTGCAACTTACTTACATAAAAGTACCACACTTATGCATTTCCCTGGAGGCATGCTGTGTTTGTCACAATTACCAAGATACAAGTCAGATACTATCCTATAAATTACATGTTTTACACCGCTCACACAATCATTTACATCAGAGACTACATTTTTCCCAAAGCAGTTTTGCATGTAAATGTTGTTTCACGAGGATACGTGATTCCCATAATAAAACCACAAGGGATGTCAAATTCAAGTTATTCAGTTCTTTGTCCCTGTTTTTTCAAGCTGACGTGAACAGGTACAACCTTAAGTATACTTCAAAAAGCTGCATTAGATCAGTTTGAGTGGTTTTCAATTGAGTGTCGTACAACCAAAACCAAAGTTAACACTCTGGCCAATCACAAGGGACACAGACGTTCCAGTGAACCAATCAAACCTCGCAGTAAATACATGTAGGTTACGCGAAGCGCGGGAAAACTTAAGTGAGTGAGTCACGGTTGGTTTTAGTTTTACTTCTGATTGGCTGACAAAGTGGCGAGTGTTTTTTAAGCCATATTGCAAAACCAATTTCGTTTCGACACTCAAGTGAAAACCGTCCACACCGACTTATATTTTAGCGTTTACTATCAGTCTGTTATTTAGAGATATAAATTAAAGCCTGAGAAGAAATTACATTTCGGGATTTTAAAAATATCAGACGAAAATAACCGAAAATTGTCAAGCGGTTCTTGAAGCCCTGAGTCAATTAAATTGACCGCAGCAGACTATTCAAGAGAGCCACAGTTAAAAAACAAACCGCGTCACTCCGAAAACACACTCTCCCCCCCCCCCCCCGCACACACACCCTGACGTAAGGGGCCATGTTATCTTATCATTTTCGTGTTTTCGTAGAAGCACGGTGCTGCCCTTTAAGGGAAAAAAAGCTATTTTACCTTAGACAAAGTAGACAGTTTTCTGACTCTCATCATTATCGTTATGATCGTCTTCGACAATAAGGGACTTACGATTTGAGTACAAGTACGACTTTAAATTATCACGTCACAAGCCCATCTCATCCTATGAGCTACCCACTCCACTTAAAACCAGCATGAAGAGCGAGGGCTCTGGAAACATCACTGGTTTGAAATTCGAAAATCGTACTCGAACTTAATCTCGTATTCGAAGTCCAATCTTAGGGTACCTATATAGTTGCGATTAGTGTTGATCATATCATCACTCGACGCAGTGTGCAAGGTTAGCGGTAAAACAAATTAACGAACACTATCGTACATGTGACCGTAACTATAAACGGTGATCTCAAAATTAATAACTCCATCTACTCTTGGGCGTAATAAATTACATGAAATCCCTAAATAAAGCCATTCCAAAGCGACAGAGCCCTAAATTTACACAAATCAAAAACTTCAGAAGGCATCCATCAACGCGTTCCTAAAAGCATGCTTCTACAGCAGTTTTATAAGCACTAGCTATTGTAGTTACAAATCGTAGACGTAACGCGAAATGTCAATAGTTGTCTCCACGTACTATGGACAGAGGCTGAACTGTTTCAAAGGACAGTTTTTTCCTTTTTCTCCTCTCTTTAGTTAAATCCTGGCTCTGAAAAACTAAACGTTTTCCACGTGTTGCCGGCACTGTCCGAGGGTCATGTCGACGAGTTCTCGGACTCTCGAAGACGTTCGGGAGTTCTCGGAAAGACCTTGCAATAGCCCGATGCCACCTTCGTCAGAAACTAGTTTACAGTATTTATCAGCTGAAAAATAAATACATACTTAAATGAATAAATAAATCACATCGATATATAAGATTGTCTCCATCGCAGGCACTATGGAAACTACCTAAGGAAAGTGCTTTTTAAGTTGAGGAACGTTGAACAATGAGCAAAGCAATGATTGATACAAGATAATGGCAAGGTGAAAACCTAGCTGGGGACCTTCGTTTTTGCACGCGCACTTCTGACCATTTTCTTTCTGGTAGATATGCCTTTTCCCTTTACGATCAAGGGACTTTAATTACGTACAGTCTTAATTAGAAAGACGAATATCCACCTTCAAGGCATGAGTGAAAGCACCTGGAACGAAAGAACGCGCTAGTTAATACAATTTTAAAAGTCAACTGGCGCAGGAGAACTTACGGTCTACATTGCAAAGGTTCGCCAGCGCCCATGTAGCCCAATAGTGAATGGCAGGAGAATCACAGCCAGATATCAATCTTAATATTGGAGCAAACGACCTGCAAAGGAAAACGAAAGAAGTAAGACCAAGCAAGGCCAACGAAATGTCATGAAATGCTGATAGTAACCACTCCTCCCCTCGAAAATAAGCCTCCCCCCTCCCAAAAAGAATTCTAAAAATCTCACGCGTAAAAATTCTTTCGATTATATGTGCCTCATCACGAGAATAAGCCTATAAAATCTTACCTAGACTCGGCTCTTAAAGGTATAGTTTTTCCCGATAATAAGCCTCCCATTGACGAACTTTTACAATTTGATGTCGTTTGTGGAATAGCAGAGATTGTACAACTTTCTTTCGTGTTTAATATCGCTACATTGTTTTAGCACGCTGTATTCTTCTAAATACCCTATATTTTCCAGACGCTACGTTTATATACATCCAATCCAAATACAGTACAAACCAGAACTGAACAGTTTTGAATTGTAAAATTTCTTCAATTAACCTTTTGAGGGGATGGATGTACGCTCAGGGGAAGAATAAAACTGATAATCAAAATAAATGGATTTTATCGGTTCACGATGTACGAAGCAATCAAGTGGGTATTTTCCTCCCATCAGCCAATAATCTAGATAGCCCGGCCGAAAATATGGATTTTCAAATAACTTTTGCAGATACTTCGGTTGAGCGTTTCGAGGATGCACCGTGCTTCAACTGATCACAACGGGAACATTTTTCTGCAGTAAATTAGGGGAAGTGTCTCCTTGTATAGGAGAGGTGTTCACTCGAAGAAGGATGAAAATAAAGCCTCCGTTACAGGAGGTTCGATTCTACTTTGATATTTTCACGTGAAAAGCTGTCTTCGAGATACTTTTTGGCGTGTCGGTGCCCGCGGGATAAGGGATATCGTGGGACAGAAGGCCTCTCTTCCCGGTTACACGTGAGAATACGCTTCTTGTCACGAGCTCTAGTACAGTCTTACCGATAGCTCATCTGGCGGGGTGTGCTGATATCCCATTTACTAATGGTCACCATCTGTAGAAAGAACGAGATGGCATGAGCAAGAGGTTCAGTAGTTACAGCACTTAAGTTTGTAGACGAACTCATGAAAGAAGGGGGCACTTCCTATTAATAGGCTAATGGGGTGTGCCGCTGGATGGGGTCGCATTCTCACGAGGAGTTACATTTTCAATAAAGTAACTAGAATGTAGGCTGGAGGAGGGAAGAACGTAGACCAGACACGAGAGGGCGGCGGAAATCGAGCCTCACTAGAATGGGGTCGCACATTTTCGGGATTTTGGAAGTTAGAAAATTCCGGCAAGTAGGGACTTAAAAATGGGAAGATTCGAGGGTGAAAAAGTTGTTACCGTTCTAAATTCATTTTACCAAATGTGTCACTTCATTTTTGGAGGAACTAGTTAAAAAGCTTTATAAGGTAGAAAGTGACTAAGCTGCGATCGCAAAAATTACATTTGCCCAAAAGTGACTAAGATGTGGTCTATAGCTGACCACAGAATAGCCTACAATGGGGTTGGGGTTCTGAGAGGTCAGCGACACTTACACAGTAAAAATTGACCCAAGTACCCCCTCCTACCCCGGAGACAAACACGTTGTTAATATCAGCAGCTTACCAATCGATCGAGTGCTTTGTCACGTGACACCATGTGGTTAGTCCAGTTGTCTGGGCCGTCAAAGGCCAAGTGACAGATGATACCTGCAGCATTGTAAGTCACTTCTAACTGACCCTCAGTTTGCAACAGATCACTGGAAGAAACAAGATAGACGAGGATTAAATCCGCCAAAGATTTCTTCCACACTTAACAACTCACTGCTGGTATTGGCCCGAAGTCTTGTCTTTATAAGACTCATAACAATTCAAACATAGTTAGCAGCTATGACCAAGGTCACCACAGGTCTCCGTGTAGATCGGCGGTTAGAACATCCGACCCGTTTGCAGAATGCAGAATGTAGAATGTTAAACTCCCGATTTCGGGCACGGAGGGGACTCCCACGTGAAAAGGTCGGGGATGCTCGTCGTCCCCGGGGGGTACTTCCGTGAATTTTGGATAGGTGTGTGCCGCGAAAGGTCTTAAACACTGACCCTATTTAAGGATAAAAGACATGAAAAATGACACCCTATTTAAGGCCCAAACCCCAAATAATGACACCCTATTGAAGGAAAAACAAAAACTAAGAACAGCGTGGACGGCTGAACTTTATTTCGTTTCTGTAACTATGGACGTATACGAATAGTCCAGTTTTAACGGATCACTTGTTTTTCGTTAAGCTGGGCATTTACGCACGGCAATTCTAGCTGATACAATTTGGGTACCCTATCTAAGGATCGCATGAGGAACACAATGCCAACAGGGGCAAAAATGATACCCAATTTAAGGATCGAGAACCTCAAAAGCCCTACCCTATCCCGCGGCACATACCTATGTAGCCCCTCCCCCCCCCGCCCGGGTTGCCGTCTCGATGAAGGGTGTAAATCACGGATTTTTGTCTCACTTGGGGTGTTCAGGACGAAATGCCACTATTTGTAGCTGTCAAGGTATCTTTTAGGGCTGCAATCGAAGAAACAATAATCAGAAAAGACGTATTTTAGGGGTCAAATAAAGCCCGAGCCATGCCCAGGTTGGTCTCCTTAATTCAATTCAATTTTCTGACGAGCATCCCTGACCTTTTTACATTGGAGTCCCCCCCCTCCCCCCGGGTGCTCCCGACTCCCATCATGAACTCAGAGGTGTTTTCTTCTAGTTCTACACTCGTGGCAAGAGAAATTTTTTTTCTCACGTGAAACTCTAACAGGGATACGCGATTTCTCTGGCAATCCAGACTTCTAACGACAGGCTTGCCATACTTTACAGAAATTCTCTACTCAAGAAAGTTCTGACTAGGAATCCTTGACCTGCTCCTCACATCCCGCATGTGGTTAGAACTTTCGAAACAAACCTGATGCACAGAATACAGTAAACTGTAAAGGATGAGAGCCACCCCCCTTTCCCTTTTGCGGACTCAAACCATCTCAAAAGCACTTGCACTCCGGAGTTTCTGTTACGAGCTAGGTTTGAATAACTGTGAGCGTAAAATATCGATCGTATTCCGTCACTTTCCACAAAGTGCTTTAAACCAAAGCTAGAATGAAGAACTGTAATAACGCCGGAGCTGAACTTACTAGAAAACATGGGCAATCACCATCAGTTTTGATCTCAGTTCAGCCACTTCTGCCACATTACCCTGACAAGGAAAACAAAAACACCATCATTGAAGTTAAATCAAAGATGAAGATAAGTTTGCGTCAGGCCAGTGTCCCATCTTGCTGGAACCTGACTTCGGTTTCTGTAGCATTAAGCGACTAGGAGTATTTCTACTCTGCTCTAGACGAGACGCTAATCCCCTGAACGGTTCTCCTCTGGCATTTACATGTAGTTTGCCGGTACCCATTCAGTTATACAGCTGTGTTGAGACTGAGTAGTGTCTTGCCCAGAAAACACAACACAATGACCCCAGCCGGGGCTCAAACCTGGACCGTCTGATCCGAAAAAAAGCACGCTGACCTCACGGTCAGCGAACCTCCAAATGGGCTCCACATTGAATGAAAACACGTCCTAAAACACAACGCGAACTTCACGATTTTCGTTCCCAGACTCGAAGGTCTCTAAGTGACCGTGGTGACATGAAGCATACACCTTACCATCAGTCCTAGCATGTTTCGCACTAGATCCCTTTGATCCCCCAGTTCCTGTCGAGTGCGAAAAAAGACATTGCAATCTTTTTACAGATCCTCTACATTTCCTGTTAAGGCAGTACGCCTAGAATGTATCACATGTATAACAAGAATCAATCCACGAAACTTTACTAGCCTCTTTCGAGGACACATTTACAGATGTTCTTCTACGTTGGTCGCATGTGAAAGATCGCATGACGAAGTCACATCTCCCAAAATAGAATGTCACAGACTCGCGGACTAATCTCGATTGACTCCTTTTAGTTTTTTCTTACTCACCAATTTACAATCCATGAAGAGTTTTATACCACCGTGAGATATGAACAACTCACAGTTCTCTGGAGTTTCATCTGAAAGATAAAAGATTTAACATTAATGAAACAAAACGTTTGCTTTAGCAGATTGAAAACAAAAAATGGAAACAGCAGACGTCTGCATGAAGGCTAGGTTGTTCCATTCTGTTTGAAGGCTAATCCACTAATTGTGAGTATTCAATGCTTTTAAGTGTTCAAGCTTTACCTGTAACGTTCCACAATGCGCTCCAACAACACTCTAGTACACCACCACGTTCCTAGCAAGATAAGGTTTAGCATCTTAAAAACAATACCATCTATGCACGCATTGCGGGCCTCAGAGGTTGATTATTTTACGCAAGTTAGACAATCACCATAGATATCCAGTATCTAGCATGCTGTTATTAGAAAACTATCAGGTACACTCTATACCAAATAATGATTTATCTGGTGGACAACTTCCTATAATTCTTTTCAGGCCAAAGTAAACTGGTTCTTGCACCATTGTTTTGTCATTTACAACCCCCAAATCCCCGTAAGACAAGGGGAGTGTTTTGACTGTTTTCACGAGAGACATCTGGGAACGAGTCGGCTTATTCATAATTTAAGTTAAGCAACAAGGGCCTGGTAGCCTTTGGCTTGTCACGCAAATCTCTACTACCCCACGTGACGAGCTAAAAGAATGTCTACAAACAGTAGGAGGCTAATGGGCTTCTATCCCTTGAGCAAGAAGAAACATAAGTGGAAAAAAAACTGTCTTATTTTTTAGTGTCCATCGCTTTAGATCTCCTTTTAGCGTCTATGAAGATACAAATGAACTAAGAGAAGTTTGTTCAGCCAATGTTTTAAAGAATCAGTAGGAGCACAAAAGTTGGAATGTCAGAATAAAGAAATCTAGTCCCGGCAATATAGATATTTAGACACATGCATCATAAAAAAACAAACAAATAAAAAAAAATTACCGGGTTATTTGCCATCTTGTGCCGCATGATTTGCAGGATTTTCTACAAATAAAAAAAAAAGACATTTCAAGCTTAAAAAAAATAGATTATAATTATATGGCTTGGGTTTGTAGCTGATATAATGCGTTCTCTGATTGGCTAATTCTAGTGCATTACACTTTCATAATGCCCAAAGGCCGATTACCGGCCTGCAAGAGCAAAGTAAAAACCCTATGATAAACAACTTATTTAGCTTGAATGTTCAGTCTTAACAGGAAAATCTCAAACCTTGGCCTTGCCATATTGACCTCACTATAGCTTGGTCAATACAGCAAGGTCTTGGTTTGATGTTTTCCCATAAAGACCTTAGTCTCGATTTATAAGTAGTTAATAACATTTAGGTCATTTAATAGGCATACACAATCAAACCTGTAGCACCATATATCCACTGGTTTGTTCATAAACACTTTGAAGTATTAAATCATGCATTCCACTTCAAGACTTTCTATGGATATTAAGTGAACGTGGAATAGTCACTCAAGACAGTGCTGACCAACCGACTCCTTCATGGTGACTCACAGATGCTGCAGTGCAGCCCAATAAGCAGCAGGGCCAAAAAGCCCTACAGTGCTTATGTGTCCAGGGTTCATTGTGCAATTCCACAAGTTGGTGAATGTGAAGGCCCTTCCCTCCTCTTAGGTGAATAAATAATTATAATAATTTTCACTGCATTTTTGTAATTCAGTGAAATGGTGCTTGTGGTCATTGCTGTTAACAGGGTTGCCATGGAGACCTAAGCACCAGGTACCCCAGAAGTACCATAAGGGATGGAATTTTTTGGGAGCAGTTTTCAGTTAAACTATAGCACTTTACAGCTTGCCTGAAGGGCAATGCTGAAAATTGGTTTTCTTTGCACCCTTAGTGGTGTATTTTCTGGGACCATAATTGACCGCTACAAAGTTGGCTGACCCTGGTTGAGAGTAACAAGCTTTGTAGGCCAGGTGACACTGGCACAAGCCAACTTCTTCCCAAGGAAAGATGTTGGCTATTTTTGACTTGCCTACCAGAGACCAGTCTACATACTAGAGCATGTGTGAAAGCAGGAGGGCCAATGTTTGGCTTAGGTAGGAGGGATAACACTTCTCATATAAGAGCTTGGCAACAGATTTTTAGGAAGAGAACACTCCAACACAGGACAACACTTCTCCATATAAACAAGCCTTGCATTACCTTTACTCCTTCTAAGTCTCTACCTACTACAATTTTCTGAGAATCTTGCACCTAAAAGAAAAAAAATGAAAATGCTTTAAATCTAGCTGTAATCAAGTGGTTTAATAAAATATGTTAAATTACATGACTAAGTTTGTTCTGTGAGCCAATCTAATATTTTGCCAGTACTGGACTGGGCACTGTTCTGAATGACTCCAGCAACCAAGTTTCCTTGGTATGTATCAGTTGAATATCACCCCAAGGTCTTGACAGTACTGACCAAGCCAGCGAGGCCCTGGCACCTGGTTAATGAGATATGTATAACCAGACACAAAAAGGTATTAATATTTAACCACATTCATTCTTTTGTCAGAAGTTGTATAGCATCATTGATAGGGTAAATGGTTCTCACCTGACACACCAGCATATTACACAGGCCAATAGCAATCCTCTGTATGAAGTCATTCTTGTGTTCCATGGCAGTTTGCAGTAAAACCCCCAGAATTCTTTTGTAACCACAAGTCTGCAATTTTTACAAAGACACTTCAACAAACAGGCACAAGACAGCACATCATCCATAAGTTATTTAAGCAATAAAAGACTGTAAAACAGGTGTACATGCAAAGTGCAAGGCAGGGGAACATGGAGACAGGGAAGCAGGGGTGTGAATTCTAGGAAACTTAAAGGTGCAAATTTCATTTCAGAAAGAAGTGGCAGATATCAACTGGGTGGTAAAACACAGGTCTAGGGTCATCTTAGAGAGATTAAACACGACGTTACGTCAAACGGCAAACGGCAAAAATGAAATTTTAGCCATCTGTCTTCAGCTGTATGTTTAGTGGAGTGAAAATATTTGTATATGTGGTGAATAGCGGGAGACATTTTTCTATTTTTGCATGATTTAGTTAAGGATTACGAGAAAAGCCATGATTAAACTCTCTATTAACAGACCACAAAAATTTACTATTTTCAGCATTTTACAGATTTTTTGTTGAAAAACAACGACAATAAAAAAGACAATATGCATTAGAGATTGCCAAATGCCCACTTGGAGTTTCTTAAGCTACCTACATGTAAATTTAATCCTCTATTCAAGCAATTTAAAATTCAAGTTGAGTTTGGAAATTATCAATAATTTTGATGAATCATCGTCTTTGAAATCCCCATGTATAATGATCAATTTTAATGTGCACCTCATTTATACAGTCATGTATAACATAAAAATAATAAATGCTGCATACTATTTCACTTGGAATTCTGAAATTGCACAGGGTTAGGCAACAATTCCTCTGAAGCTGAAAAAAAAAAATGTCAAAAAAGGTTTGTAAGCTAGATGTATCTTATACCTACTTCCTAAAATTTTGAAAGGTTTGGTAGTATCACTCCAATAAATTCTGTAACACTGAAACTGTGTTTATACATACCTGTGACTCAAAAACATGCTTCTCCATGGCACTTATGGTGACTTCAATGACACGTCTGAGAAATTAAGCAGAAATTAATAAACACTGTAAACTGCTACTTGTAAGCCCTGGGCTTATTCAAGGGGTTTTAAATGGGCCTATAAATGGAGGGCTTATACCCAAGGGGGTTTTGGAATAAGCCACAGCAGTGTTGATTGAGATATGTTTTTCATATACTGGTTTTTAAAAGCTTTAAACATAGTAATAGATCAAATTCATTTCATTGTAAAGTACGGGGTTGGGAACTTATAATCGAAAGTAATATTTTGTCTGTAAACAGAGAATATTACACACTCATGCCAAAATTACTATAAGGGAATACATTAGGCCCATGGCTATGGTACGGTAAAAAAGATGGCAAAGTCAACATAATTTGTGCTTGTTTGTGTTTCGTGGTTCATCAAGCTTAGAAGGCATTTGATGCCAATTTCAGTATGTGAAACAAGAAGAAGCATCTTTACACACCCTTCCCCTCTTCAAAGAACTACCTCTTTAATTTGGCAGACAGCATCCGTTGTGGATTTTCATCATCATCTCTTGACAGATGATACAAAGAAGCACTAAAGGACATAACAGGACAAAACAGTGAAAGTTTCTTTGTAGTAATTCTTTAATTAATTTGAACAATATTTCTTAAATCATTAATTTAAGTGACATAAGTAAGTTATCAATAGAAACTAACCAGACTCAGAATTGAATGAACAGATGACTCAAACAGTTTTCAACCCCACTGGTAAAGCATCTGAGATTTGACTGGAATATTCTATACTGATATTGTAACCTGGATTTGTGTGGTGGGTGGCATTATCAGTTAAGAGTTTTCAGATCAAATCACTCACAAGGAGAAATAATTACACATTAGAAGACAGACTTCTGTTTACTTAGTCTGACTGATATCCATTACCTTCCAGCAAGTTGAATATTACTTTCCTTGGGATGACTTTCCATGGCCTCTAGTACAGCCTGTCCAAAAACAGCAAAATTAATAAATTATTGAACTTTTTGTTCCCAGAGGTTGACTGACAGAGGAAAACTGCTTGCAGTATATGTTCATGTCATGCTGTATGTTTCCCAAATAGACATTAGTAATCTAAGAGTAAAGTAGACTTTATTGACTTACACTGCACATCAGGTCTTTGTTCAAACCAAACTCTCTGTCATCTCGGATGATATCAAACAGTGCCCGCATGGCCTGGATCAAAAATGTGGGTCTGTGATTATACATTCTCACTGACAATACGACTTGTTTCGCATTACTATTTCCTGATACCTGCAATGTTCAGAAGAAACGATAACTGTAGAAAATAAGCAAATACTTAAAGTCCTTGAGTATTTGCCAAGCATGTGATTTGGGTCTGCTCCAAACAAATTTGTATTCAGAAAATGGCACAGTCATTATTCCCAATACAGTTAGGACCACAAATTTCACTTAAAATTTTTGTTTATCTCCTGAGTGGACCACCAAACAAAAATCACCAAACACATATCCATTTGGTGGCAGGGTGTATGTAAAGCTGGGCACTCTGGATTACAAGTCCAACTATAGTGTACTAGGCCATTTCACATGCTTATAACTATTGGGTTCCATAGCATTAGACCATGACATGATCTCCCATTAATTTATTTGTCTGGCCTTGGCTGTAGAATAACACTGAGTCACTGTCAGACAGGCTACAAAAATCTCACACACTATTTGCAAGTCTCAACAGAGAGTCAGTCTAGCACTTTGATGACATATGCAGACCAACAATTTCTCACATAATTATGGCTCACAAATCTGAACTACAAAACCCAAACTGAACCCGTTTGGATAAATAATGCAGTCAGCTCAAGACATTTTAAGTCCATGTAATTTTTACAAGACTTCATAAAAATGTAAATTCATTTCTAACAGTACTATGAACTGTACCTCATGAGGTGAAAGAAACATCAATAAAGCACTCTCCCTCATTTTTTTGACATAATTACATCAAAAACTTGCTTGATACCACAAGCATCACCGCAATGGATTTCTATCTGGTACCCTTACTTACTTCATCTGCAGGAATTTCTGGAAAAGTGCACATGTCTGTCATAAACAATCCTAAAAATTTTAGCCTCTGTGGAAAACAGTTCCTAAACAGCTGTAGGTCATCACAATTGAACTTGGTATTACCTGATAGAAAACGAACATTGGCAGGTTAGTTCATCAAAGATAGAACATCTTGACCAAAGGTTGTTTTTATTAACTAAAAATGATCATCAGATGACTATGTGAGCCAGATTAACATACTCTGTTAAGCCAACAACCTTTATTTGGTGGCCAGCAGCCAAAGTCCTGGAAAAATTGTCAGCTATACACTGTAATAAAAACCTCTATTCAATGACCACCTCTATCAAGTGGCCAAGGCCAGCTTCTTGCTGTCCCAAGGGTGATTTTGTTTTGTTTTACACCTCCATTAAATGGCCAGGAAGATTTGAAGTCGGGCGTTTTTAGCCAGATGAAGGCAAAAGTACTTATATTTGATAATCTGAAAACTGGACCACACCCAACATTGTTTTTGTGTGAACCTCTATCAAATGGCCACCTCTAATAAGTGGCCAGTTGTCTTGTCCCTGAGAGTGGCCACTTAATAGAGGTTCGACCGTACTTGTAAAAAGAGTTTGATGATGTTAATGTCTGGCAACTGAACATATCTTTAACCATGCCAGACAAATTTGACACTTATTCTATTTTTTTTAAAGAGTTTACAAGTTTGCAAACCTCACCTGAAAGGTCCAACCATGTTAAGGCTGGTAGAGATGGCAGCAATCTTTCTAGGAAATCCTTATCTGCCTTGATCTGTGCACATTGTAAGAATGACTGCATCCTGATTGGTTCATCAGGATCACCCCTTGATAGGTCAAGATGCTGCAACTGGGTCAGTTCTACTAAAGTTTCTATCAAGTTCAGAGAAAAAAATAATCCTCTGCAATTGTATAAAGACAACCACTGAAGCGTCCTGAAATCAAAAAGAAAATATCTTGTATACTAATTAAATACTAGTATGTAGCCTAATCAATTATAATTAAAATTCTTTATATTTATTCATTAACTGTATTTTAACTTGACTATAGCTTCCTGCTAGTGGTGATAAACTTATAAATAACTTAATATAATGTATCACAGGATTTCGTAAACCAATGCCACAAGAAAGTTCTAATGTGTATCAAAGCCAGCAAATAACTCTATATTATTATACACATTATTAAGTCCAAGATCAAGATGAAAACAGCAAAGAACTAATTGGCGAAGTCAATAATTCTCAAAACTATTAACAGTATTCCGTAACCCATTGCTTCCAGTGAGAAAGTAAAAATATAGTGATTGCCTAGCCTTCAATGCTATTCATTTCTTAATTCAACTTAGCGGACTTAGGTGCAATATAGGGCAGCCATTTTTAGGAAGGCTCCCCATTTCCATAACTAACCAGCCATTTTCAGATATGTCCAGTCATTTTCAGAAAAGGAAATGGCTGATGTGATCAATAATGATAGTATAATAATTTAATCATTTTTATAGTGCTATTTACATACACTGATCAATAAAACTCTACAAAATAATTTATTGAAGATAAAGTAGGAAAAATATAAAGTTATTAATAAACAGGAAGTAAAAAAAAGAAATACATTAAAAATATCTGACAACTCTAAAGAATGATTCAAAGCACACAGCTTCTAGAATGCCACTCATTAGATAATGACACATCTGATGGATTGTTGTCCATCATCAGAACAACCAAGGGCAAATAAATCACTATCGGACAGTGGAGGGTGTATTCAGTTTTATTTACAATATCCACACTGTGGGGCACTCTCAAAAATAATGGGTGGGGGTGTGCATTGAGCTTCTTGATAACCTTACCCTATTCAAGACCAAAAGTTGTGATTTTCCCTACTCTATTGAAAAACAGACCCAAAATTCAATGCCCTATTTCAGACCTGCCCCTCCTAAAAACATCCTGAATCCATACCAAACTACGCACCTAATTCAAGATCATAATGCACAAGCATACCCTATTTACACCCGCTTTCAGTGTTATGTGCATAGGCGACATCCTTTGACATGCTATGTAAACGGCTGAAAGACCGTTTACCTGTGAAACTGGCAATTTTCCCGGTTACTAGCTGAACAAATGATGAGTATACGATAATTACTCACCTCAATTGAATGAAGAAGATTGTGGAATTCCGATTTATGGGATAATTCAAACGATTTTAGTGTAGTTGATTGGCTCTCAATAGTGACTTCCGGTGGAATTGGGCTGCTACCGCTCTGTTAATGTTCGAAAGATGTAAACATTCAAAACAGTTGATTTATCCCTCACAGAATGTTTTCTTGATACTCCTAGCCTAGTTTGATGTCAAATAAATCCATCTTTCATGACTAAAAGTTGAGTTTGACCCTAAAGAAGTCAGTTGTGCTAACATTTTGACGTAGGCCAGGTTACATAGCATGTTGAAAGATGGCATGTCGAGAGATAGTCGCCATGTACGTAACACTGAAAGCGGGTGTAAGACCAAAACGACACAAAAACCCTACCCTTTGGTGTCACACATTCCTTCATAGCTTATACAAGGAAGTAACCACCCCTTTCTCCCATCCCTTCCCCCTCCCACCCCTAAGATCCACACCAACCCAGACCTGCTCTAGTACCGTGAATTAAGTACCAAGATTCTCAAACATGACTGTTGTCAGCAAGCCTAGTCTAAGCACTTCTACGACAGTTTAGGCATTCTGCCCTATAATAGGACAGTAGCTGTACATCACTTATACATTACATACAGTTGAAGATGCTGGTAGAAAACCCTCCTAAGTGACTATTTAGGTCCAAAATTTTTTTCGTCAAAAGTGCGTGATTTTTTCCATATGGCTTTCAATTTACTTACTTAACAATGCCCTGCTGTTTTTTTTTTCACCAGTTTGCTTTCCGTTTTCGAGAAAATCGAAGCCAACATATCCAAGAGTCGTTAAATGGTGTGCAATGAAGCGAAACAAAAGGAAATCGTTATGTAAATTGGCCAGCCTCTGTTAGCATGTGTTATGTGGTGCAAGTGATAAAAGCGCGTGCATGTGATGATATTTGGTATAGGACATTGGTTCAAAACCCGAATTTTTCCCCTATTTTTTTTTTCTTTTGGTTTTTTTTTTTTTTTGCTCTTCGTTTTATTACATTTTTGTTAACAAGGAAAACCTAGGGCTTGCAGGTAGCTACTGGAATTTCAGTCATTTTAAATAATAACCCTGAGCATTACATAACCCAGTGTACGTTTTTTGGAGTATTTTTTTTCTCAGTATCTTGCAAACATCATTGTTTTAGCCTCTGCCATTGTTTATGTAGACTTTTTTTGATTTCAATGTCACCACCATGATCCATCAGTTTTATAAACAAATTATGTTAAACAGCAAGGAAGTACCCAATCAAGTGCATGTAATAGAATTGATGTACAAATGCCTCAGGTGTCCAAGTACACATATTCAATCGCAAAGAAACTGTAAAGCTGTAATTGAACACCCATACAATTGCACACCAATCATGTGACTAAAAGAAATTGTGGAGAACCAATCAAATTCAAGGATTTTGATTTACACATCTGATTATTTAATTAAATGCAATATTTCAAAATATATCATACCCTTTCAAGGTTTTGAGGGCTTCGATACTCTCAAGCAAGACACACTTGGATAAATCAAGATTGGTCAGCAAGGTCATAGTCTTTACAGGCTCCAGTGATATAATTTCCGTTGCACTCACGTTTAAACTCCGAAGATGAACCATAGTTGATAGGCACTCAAAATCCCTTTGATCTAATAATGTTTGAGACACATCAAGACTCTTGAGCCTAGTCAATTGTTGGAGTTCAGTAAAGGCATTGATTCGAGTACAATTTCCCAAGTTTAGAGAAGTCAAAGTGTTCTTGCACTTTACCAAGGACACAATGGCTTTTTCCGACACTGATTCACAGTTCGATACATCGACTTCTCGAAGAGGATGAACAGATAGCACCTCCAATCCGGAATCCGTTAAGGCCGCACCACTTACGTTTACCTTTGTAATTCTACTTGTTTGTACGTCAGCAAAATACGTTGCAACAAAGTCATCATCACAGCTTCCCGTCTTTAACTTTTTACATATCAGTGCTTCACAGATATCCTCAGGCAGGAAAGTGTTTTCTTTCCATGACTCAGACGATTCGAGGTATCTTAGAGAAGACTCTAAACAGATTTCAGCCAAAGAGGAAACAGTGCCGTGAGTTAATACGTCTTTTGTCATATTTTAGAATGACTAAAATGCCTTCCCCTCACAGCATTAAACGCTTGATTGTAGAAAGGAAGCCAACAAACGAAAATGAAATGAACACATCAAACTCAGTTATAGTTTGAATCACTATATCATGTAAGCCTACATATAATGTCCCGAATATCATACCCGTATATTCCAAAGTGCCCCTGTTGTAAACAGTCTCTCCTAGATATCTTTCCAAATTTCAATCTATTATGAACTCGCGTTTTTTGGATCTTTATTTCCGAGAATTTACGGCTGCCGTTAATTTTCCTTGTTCCAAGTCTTGGTTGAGAATTGAGAAAATGACATCCTTTACTCAAAAATACCACACGGGTTGAAATTGTAATAACAATTAGTATAGAAATTGCATGAATATAAGAGCCAAAGTTTTTGTTGTTCTTTATGTGAATTGCAGTACTAATTGCTGTTATAATTTCAACCTGTGTAGTATTTTTTAGGATATTGAGAATTTGATCATAGGGGCACTTAAATACAAATATATTCCAGTCATTCCATGTTGCTGTGCATCTGTTCAGTATTACACAGTAAGTCAAAATATTCTTGCATTTTGATCGGTTCTTACTTATGATCTATTGGAAGGCAGATGTATGGATGACATCATTAGTGGGGGGACAGGGGGGTGGGAGCTAAGGAGAATAGGGGGAGGGAGGTGAGAGAGGAAAGGGTAGGAATCAGGAGAGAAATTACGTAAAATGCAATTTTTTTGTCAAAAACAAGAGCCCAAAATGTACTTGACTTGTATTTAGCTTATTTTGAGACTTCTGGGCAAACAAGCAAGCAAAAATTTGCCCTTGGAATTAAAAACTGGGGCTTACTTCCAGTAAAATTTGAAACCCTTTTACGTTGGTTACATCAGAAGTCATGAAATGTTCACTTAAGCTGTCAAAAGACGTAAGAGGAGCAAGGATAGAAACAAAGGAAACGCCTATGGATTGCACAGTTAAATGACCGGGATGTTTTGAGTCTACTTATTTACAGGGGATGGGAGCAAGATGGAGAAGGGCAGGAGTTGGGAGATAAAGGTACGGGAAGAGGGAGAGTAGGGTACAGGAAGCAGGAGGTTCTAACCCCCCTGTTCCCCCCCTCATTAGCATTTGTTTCTTTATAATATAAAACAGACAGCTCCCATGTTGCCATCCATTGGTACAGAAACAGATCACAGATTATGTCAAAATGTGATAGGAACATCAGAAAAACACTCCCCTGATGGCTCGAGTGCCACTTTTTTGTTCTTACCACATTTTGACGTCATCTGTGATCAATTACTGAACAGACACATGGCAGCATGGAATCTATCTGTTAAAAGTCTGATCACAGATGACATCTGTTAAAATACTATGTACTGCTAACTGCTCATAAAACATTATACCATGCAACTGAAAAAATACCCATCAAATAAGGTGTATACCTCAATAACCCCTCTCTCAAGGTTCACTGTAAAACTTATTTTACAAAAAACTAGATACTCACAAGGGGTTGTTCAACCTCTTTGGGGTTTCTGATAAAACTTAAGGTTATCGAATCCAAAAGTAAGGCAGAAGACATAATAAAAACATTTCATTTCTCACAATTAAATTTTATTATATTTACAAGAAACATTAGATTCACATTTCTAATGATAACTCTAAAACGCAACCTCCAACAAGAATGTCAATGATTGCAAATTTATAAATGCTACGCCATCACAAGTATTTAACTGTTATACTGGGAGATTTTTTTTATTTCTATTGCCCAGGCTATTTCCCAGTTGATAAGCTCCTGGCAACTTAGCTTACATCAATCCCAAATTAAGAAGATTGCAAGATGATCATAAAAAGGCACTGATTTTAAGTGTCAGATTCTGGGAATGTTTAAATGTCCAAACATTCAAGGGAATGACAAGACATATCTGTTTATTATGGTCCTTGAACAGGAACTGCATTAAAAACTAAAAGCTACCAACTTATAATAGCGCTATCAATATTCTGGATCAAATCAAACAATGAAGTGTTACAAATTAAATGGCTGCATTAATTTTATATTGGTAGGAACAAAGATACATAATTGGGTGTTATTAGCTAACCCAATACATGAAATCAGTACCAGTAATTTCAGCAATAAAGTGATAAAAAATGGAAGATACCCTCCCCTCCCCCATTGCACACCTCACAAACCACAACAAACTTGATATCATAGAGAAGTCAGCATGGAAGATTCTGAAAACTACAGGTCCCTACAGTCAACACTTAAAAGAAAATTATACATTGCTGAGTAAGTATTAACAATTAAAGTAACTGAAACTTTACTATGTTGTACCAAAGAATTCGGTCATAGTCCCAGTTTGTTTCTTAGGGGACACTACTAAGTATCTCCTCATGAGACAGGGTCAACTACATAGCAAAAGTGTCTGAGGGGGGTACAGAAAGTGAATTGCTAACCAAAAAAGAAAGAGTGATGCAAGTTAAGTAACATTTACTAAAATACCACAAATATCTACTCCTCCCATATAGGGGAAGGAACGGACGGACACTGAAAGTTTGTAACAAGAGAAAATGCAATTTCTAAATCTAATCATATCAGAAGAAAGTATAAGCTAGTAATTTTAAATTTAATCTAAAGGACCCCACAATATTATAAAGAATACCATTAACTACAAACAAATATGGAGGAACGTATATTACCTCCTGAAATATTGAAACCTCTTAAAAACTCCTCAGCACCTTTCTGACACTTTTACTCTTTAGTTCCCCTACCCCGACTTGTTGCCCTCCAGGGAGGGGTATGGCATTCTTGTCACTTTATCTAACAGTTCAGCATGCAAACTTGGTATTTTCATAGTAATTAGTGATCATTTTTGTGATCTCTTCACTTAGCACCTTCCACTTCATTCCATGTTCCTTTTCATCGACCTTGTCAGGATGGAAAACAGCCAACGCCTTGAGAAGGAGCTTCTTGAATTCCTTTGTGCCTGATTCCATTGAATCCCATTTGGCCATGTCATCATCACTTGGTTTTTCCCAGGAAGAGGTTTTTGGAGGATAGTTAGTGTAGACATGTTTTATCAGAGCAATAGCAGTGGTGTTGTTTTTCTTGATATCTGCTAACTCTTCTGACAGTTCCTCTAGATACTTAGCTCGTACTTTTCTCTTCTCCTCCTCATCTCGTTGTCGCACTTCTTCCTGGTATCTCTGTAGGGTGGCGACGCATTCCTTGTACCAGTCATGCGATGTAAATACACGAGGCTTCATGGACTCAACCAGCTGCAAAGTGTGATTGAAGTACGTTTTGGCACGGTGTGTTAGCTTTAACACCTTATCATAGACAACTCCCAGTCTGCTTTCCGCGATCGCTTCCTGTTCTAGTTCAATCTCTCTTGCGAGAACAACAGCTTGCTTGTACCAGTCGATGACCTCAAAAACCAAGGTCATGTCCAGTTCTTCCACGTCCTGCAAGGCCACAGTGAGAAGATGGTCTCCATGATGTCGAGCCTGCATAGATGAAGCAGAACATGAGTGATAGAATACATCTTGCTCCAAGGATTCACTTTCACTCAAAAGATCGTCGAGTTCATCTTCGGTAATACGAGCTAGGCGTTTAACTTCTTCGATGGGGCGATAGCAATCTCGCATGCGCGAAAGGCAAGTCTTGTAGTCGCCATCCTGAAGTTTGGTGGCTCCGTCGTGGAAGTAGAGGCTGGCCAACTTCAACTGTAGATCTGCTGTGGCTCTATCCACTGTTGTGAGAGAAACGAGCCTCTCGACTTGATAAATCTTTATGTCGGTGGGAAATGTATCACACGAATCGATCACTTCTTGTAAACAAAGGTTCAGTGTTCCTAGAACTTCGCTTCGCCAATGTACCGATTTGCAATCCTCGCTTCGATTGTACGCGACGCATAACCCTTTGACTGCTTCGTGCTGATAGTGAAGAATGATTTGAAATCCATCCATCTTCTGTGCCAGAACACCTGATATCCTCCATGCCGCTTTGCCGATGTTCTTCGCGGCAGAAGATTCGTCGTCCTGATTTTCGGCCTTCTCCTTCGCTTGGTAGTAGCGAGCCAACGCTTGTTCATATAACTCCCTTGTTTTCTGAAGGCCTAGGTTTTTGCCTTGGCAAGCTTGACGAAAATACTCATTGCCTTGGTTTCTAATGATGCTTGAGAGCGACATCTTCGCCTGAAGCCTCTCGCCGACAAAAGGTGACAGAGCTGAGCGAAAAGCGCGGGAAATCTACACGTACAACCTGAAATCTAACACCTTTACTACGTCATGTATCCGTTTTTCTGTCACGCAACGAAAAGAAAATGCAAAACCTATTTACCATGTTTACGACCCTCTTTCATAAACACTCTCCTTAATTTCTACATCCTGACAAAAACAAAAAAACCACACAAATCCAGAAAACTTCACATGCTGGGATAAACTGAGCCGTGAACTCCGAGATTTTCCTTCCCCATATGCTGATCAAAATTTAGATTCTTTCAAACAATCCCAGGAAAAACTGCGAGAGGTCTGGGGCCGATGCCTCATTCTACTGTCGCTTGTGAGTTGTGCAAAATGGATTGGACGAACTATATGTCTCCTTTCCTTTCCATTTTCTTGGCGCTTATTCAGTTCACACTATCAGAATTGACTCCAGAACAATGCAGAGACATGGGATTTTCAGTGAACTTACTTTGTAGCTCGTGTGACGAGTTAAAACCTTTCAATCTCACAGAATCTTCCCTAGAACAGAATTGCCGAAAGTGTTGTCACGCAGACGGTCAAGATGAAGCCACGAAGGTTTGGATTAAATACGTCTTGTTAATAGCTTTCATTGACAGTTGTTGCAGCTTTTTATTCCGTACTTGTTTAAAAACAGGTGTCGGAAAGATTTGCGTAAAACGCCATACACAAGCTTAATTGAACCGTACAATTTCCCTCACACTTGTATCGCTAATAAGCATGGGGTTATACCGAAATCTTGGCCTCTGTTTGGGATGAAGTAAATATAAGTTCATCGTAATCTGATTTCTACGGTGGCCTATAAGAGACATCAAAACCTATTTCTTTTATTTTCATGGAATTTTAATGTAACTGTAACATTTTTCCATTTTTCCACTTGAGTTTTGAAAAAAATGGATTTTCTTTAAAAAAAACCTTAAGTTTTCGTAATAGAAAATTTAAGTTTACCGAAAATCTTGAGTTCTCTAAAACAAAAAATATTGAAATGGCTAAATGAAAATTAAACCAAGGCATGGAAAAATGTTTATCTTAAAATTCCAAGAAAATAATTAACAGATAGGCCTTGATGCCCCTTATAGGCCAACATAGATTTCAAACTTAAATCATCATGGTTGAGACTCAGGCCAGACCTGGCTGAGACCCCAGCAGGGTGATACAGTTACCTCCAGCCAAATGTGGGACTGTTGAAAATTAATTCATTACCACCAACATACTTAAATGTATTTCACAGAATAATGTATATAGTACAATGTCTCATGCCTTGCACTTTAAGGTGATTCCTTGGAACTGCATTGCGTACTCTACCCTGGTCCCAGAGGTTTTTCTTGATTTTTCTCTGCATGAGAGAGCTGCGAGAGAGCCGTGAAGCGGTGAAAGCGTGAAACGGCGAGAAAGAAAAACCTCTGGTTACCTTGGACTTGAATCTCACTTTCATGCAGATGCCAGCTGTCAAACGGGTCAAATTTATAATTTCAAAGGGGACCAATAGCAACTTAGCAATCACATGCTCATCAGCCGCTAATGTTTCCACTTGGGTAGTGAAGAGTGGTATCACTTGAACTACTTGGCCGGGGTCAACGCTTGTGTTTGCAAGAATGTTTTTATCCACAATGATCGCGAAGGTTCTGTCTTGTTAAACATTACTACGGAGCATGTTTCTCCACTTCTCGTTATGTAAGAAGGACTCGGGACTTCCGAATAGAAAGGCATAAGCCTCTTTGAGCTGATTGTTCTCGTCAACGTCTTCACCGCTCAAACTGGCTGCTGAAGTGCCATGGTTTTGCAGTTTGTGGATATGAGAGTCCACCAGAGACTTCAGAGGACACACAACCAAAATTGTGGCATGATGAGGGTATGAATAACCTGACAGGTACAGGTATTGGCAGAAATCAGGGAGCAACTGAAATATGATTGACTTTTCATGTCCGGTTGGCAGGATGGCGAACACATCCTTGCGATTATGACGGCGAGCAAGGCTTTCTTTTGGTGTTTGGTGAGACTTTCAATCTCTGGAAAACACTCCTCGAGTACCGAGGTCAAAATTTCTTGGAAGGCACTTTCAGAAACATAATCCATGTCGAACACCGGCAAATCTTGAATGGGTATAAACTGAGAACTGAATTATTTTGCAAACAAATTCCTTCCCTGGCAAAATTTACCTCAAGAAGTACAGTGACAGATATCCCCACTGTCCCCTTGGTGTTACCAATCAAACGAACCAATCATATTGATTTGCGTGTTTGTAAAAATATCAACCAATCCAAGTCTGAAGGTCAGAGCCTGACCCTGGCGTCTGCATGAAAGTGAGATTCAAGTCCAAGGTAACCAGAGGTTTTTCTTTCTCTCCACTTCGTGACTTGTGTTCGCCACTTCGTGAAAAGAAGAAAAATAAAAAAAACCCTCTGGGACCAGGGTATGTGCATCTCTACTGCGCATGATTTTTGCGTCATTAGTGGACGCTCACGAGCATGTGCATATACACAACATATACAAAATGCTGGCATTTTCTAAACGGCTTGGCTTGGGAGAAACTAATCATTGTTTTTTCCTTGGAAACGAATACTGGGACCTAACAATTTTTTTATTTAGTTTGAATGCAGAGATCACCTTTTTTCTATACAGTGAATATGGACCAATTTCTATTGCAGAGTAAAAAATTATCACTGAAAATGAGAGCATGGTTACCACTCGTAAAAGATAATATGGGGGCCCAGAACACCGCATGCTTGGAACATATTGAATCCCTGTCGACTAAATATGAGTGCCTTCATCATGAAACTTACATCAAATTCCTCCTTAACATTGATGCAATACATCCATTGTTGTATTTCTGGCTTAACTTCCCTATTTTTCTGCTCTCTTAAGGCGTAAGGTGAATGGTTCAAATATAAACGTTTCTGATAGCAGATAATTTCAGGAATTATGGGGCTTATTGAAGGTCCTCCTGCTCCTAAACAAATACGGAGATCCCCCCTTTTTTATTTCAAATTTTAAGTTCTCTTGATATAAGTAACTAACATATAAAGTTTGAAAGAAAATCCATTGTGAGTTCTATTTCGATGGAGTTACCTTGAAGGACTGAATAAATTTTTCTCAATCCTGCAACTCCCTTGCTTTTTGGCCATATCAAAAGAAAAGTCTATATTAAGGTGGCTCAAAACAGCTTCCAGCAGTTAGATTTTGATGGGTCATTACAACCACTCTTTATCACTTGAAGCAACTGTCAGTCATGGTGTTAACAAACTGCCCAATCATTGGTGAACATGTTACCATTGTCGTGACCTAATAGGTTTTTTCCTGTCACCTCTCCAGTAAGTAAAACATTTGTGTATCTTGCACTTGTTTTGCGTGTGCACTAAGCCATCTGTAGGTACATGTTTATAGTTGGATTTCAGTGTAATTTTTGAGAGATAACAGTTAGTTTTTCAACTGGAAGATGTTAACAGTTAGTAGTTAGCGATATGCTGCTATTCTGGTGTTCCTAGTTTAAGTATAAGTTCATTAAACTTCATTTGGTCACAATAGGAAAATTTTGCTTTCATTTTAGTTGTGTACTTGGTAGCATAGTTGATTGCATCAATGTCAACCCAGCGCCCACATGGCACTTAAACCACGCCTTGCCTGATGCGCAGAATGTGTGCGCACTAACAAAAGTAGGCACTGTCCTTAAAAGAATAAAATATTTTGGCGAGATTAAATGAAAATGGGTCTCTATTGAAAACTAACTTCATACATAATAAAGTGTATTATCGTTTGTCTCACGATGTAGTCACTTGAGATGTAGATCGCAATGTTTCGACTGCTTACTGCTAGTCTTCTTCAGGCGATAAGGTCGACTGATTGCACAGTATCATTTATATCACAAAGGTCAGCTGTGATTGGTGCATTTCGATCCTCCTATTGTTCCATTGTTCCGGCGAGTAGCTGTTCCCTCAGCGGTCCGCTGTTGTTCCGTTCTCCTGTTGTTGTGTTTCTTGATCGTGGCTATCCATGCTTCAGGAATTTCAATTCCACTATCCCTGTTGATGTTATTAGGGTGAAGTCTTATGTGAATAGCTTCCTTGACCCTGCGTGTGTACCAGTGAGGATCTCGATCAATAAACTTGACCTCATTCCAGATAGGATAGTGGCCGGTCTCGTGGGTGTGTTCAGAAACGGCGGAGGTCTGGGTACGGGCGAGTCGTATGTCCCTGTCGTGTATGTCCCTGTAGTCGTATGTCTTTGATCCTCTCCTGCATAGATCTCCCTGTTTCCCTGATGTAGACTTTGCCACACTCACAGGGAATCCTGTAGACAACACCATCCTGTTTAGCCGGGTTGACGGTGTCCTTTGGTCGCACTAAGTGTGACCGAAGTGTCGTGTCGGACTTAAAGACGGTGCGAATGCCATGTTGTTCTAGGCAGCGGCGGAGAGACTCCGAAACTGCTTGGACATAAGGTAAAACGGCGGTGGATTTAAATTCCACGACAGGCTCTCTTCTTGGGGCTGTTCGTGCCTTTGTGATCTTCTGTACAAAAGAGGAGGGATATCCGTTAGAAACAAGTACAGATGACAGATGTTTCTTCTCTCCAGCGATTACTGATGGTTTGGTCACGAGAGGTTTAGCCCGGTCGTACAGACACTTCACAATACCGCGCTTTACTGACTGAGGGTGGTGTGAATCATACGCTAGGTACTGATCAGTATGTGTTGGTTTCCTGTAGACACTGGTGGTAAGGCGGCCATCAGGTTCTCTGTAAACTGACGTGTCGAGAAAGGCGATCTTGCTGTTGTTCTTGATCTCCATGGTGAAACGGATTGATGGTTGTTGACTGTTCAGGTGCTGCAGGAAGACATCAACTCTATCCCGATCCAGGATGGTGAAAGTATCATCTGTGTAGCGTTTCCAGATCGTAGGCTTGCAAAGTGCAGACTCTATTGCTTGTTCTTCAAATATCTCCATGTAGAGATTAGCAATAACCACGGATACAGGGCTCCCCATGGCTACTCGCCTGTACCCAGACCTCCGCCGTTTCTGAACACACCCACGAGACCGGCCACTATCCTATCTGGAATGAGGTCAAGTTTATTAACCACGCGGCCATGGGCCGAGCGTGGTTCATGGTTTACCCGTGGTTTTTTTTTTTTTTTTTCGCAGTTTTGTCTGCGACCAGACCCAAGCTTCCACTCGGGAAAATTTTTAGTCACGCAACCTGTGATGTTTACTCGCCAAAAGCTGTTGAAACATTAATAAATCTCATCTCCGATACTGACTTTCGCGGGAAAAAATTAAAAACCCAGCGTTCATCAAAAATTATATTTTTTCAGCAGAAATTTAGCTCGGAACATATACATATTTGTATTCCTTTAAATCGTCGATGAAATGACCTTTTCCGGATATTTTTTTCTTCGGAGTCAACAAAAGCCTCCGATTACAAAATCACGCCGAACCCACACGTTGCAAAAAAATCTCTTCAAAACCCTGACTTCAAAGCGATATAACACTTCAGCGTTAATAGCTACCACACATCGGCAGGCGGTAAATCTATTCGTTAACAATCCAGCCTTATCGTGTTAAAATTTCAGTGAAATCGAACAAAACCAGAATTAATTCGAATTTTTTTGTGACCTCACTCCCCAGACTTGACCTAACAAAGGAAGCAACGGTCGCCCATAGCAACCGAAAAACACGAACATAACAAAGCCGAACGTTTCGGCCAAAAATCTCCAGAATTATCGCCTGAGAGCTTAAACTTGAATGGGAACATCTTTTTTGAACTTTTTTCAACTGATTTAGACGAAAGACTGGCCTCGGCGGGCTACAAGAAAGACCAAGAGAAAAACAGAACAAGACAGCAGAACAAGCCGATAACATTTCATCGCACGGCTTTCGGCACAAAAACGAAAATACAGCTTACTTCTGGATAAATTCAGCCTTAGAAGCCAGCAACCGGCCCCAAATTACTTTCTGTATCCTTACAAATGTCCTGATTTCCATGTCCGAAAGATTTTGCCCCAATTTTGAGCAAATAAACATTTTGTTGACGGTGACCGCCATTACGGTGGCTTGCATACTAAATTAGCTAACTTGACAAAATTCTCCCGAGGGGGGATATGACGAAAAGAGCTGAAAGATGGCCTATAATTGGCTAATGATGAGATCATCGAAAGTAATGCCAATTTTGTCACGTTTTCAATCTGTGGTCACTGGAGTGACCAAAATCGATACATCGGTCGGGATAGAGTTTTATTATTAAATTATATGACTTGTGTGACTACTTTGCTAGCCCTTTACTCGTGGAAAATACCAATTAAATTTAATCATGACTTTTAAGAAAGAAAGCTGTTGTTAATAGTGTTATTATCGTGTCATTCATATCGCTCATGCCCATACATATCCCGAAGAAAGTTCTACAAAGATTAAGACCATTACGTCATCGGAGATTTGTCAATGGCTACCACTGATGGTGCAATAATACAGTTTGTGTTGATCAAGTGATGTGATGTCTACAGTAAGAAAAGAATCATCAATAACTGCTTTGGAATGTGCACTGCGTTCCGACGGTAGTGCTAAGCAAACAGTTAAATTTTAAAAGCGCGGTTATAAGATCTAACAGATCTTCTTGTTGATCAAGATTCTCACTGGTACACACGTAGGGTCAAGGAAGCTATTCACATAAGACTTCACCCTAATAACATCAACAGGGATAGTTGAATTGAAATTCCTGAAGTATGGATACCCACGATCAAGAAACACAGCAACAGGAGAACGGTACAACAACGGACCGCTGAGGGAACAGCTACTCGCTGGAACAATGGAACAATAGGAGGATTGAAATGCACCAATCACAGCCAACCTCTGTGATATTAATGATACCGTGCAATCAGTCGACCTTATCGCCTGAAGAAGACTAGCAGTAAGCAGTCGAAACGTCGCGATCTACATCTCAAGTGACTACATCGTGAGACAAACGATAAATATGGGTTATTGACCAAGTGTGAGGTCAAGATGGCTGGATATTGGCCAAGTTCTTTTTTTGCGAGTTTATGGACTGAGACGGAGTCGAGGTCCATAAACTCGCAAAAAAAGAACGAGGCCAATATCCAGCCATCTTGACCGAACATGCTTGGTCAATAAAGGATTTATTATATGGCTTTGGGGGAAATTTTTCTTGCGGGACACGGCGGGTAGTCCCGAGCGGGCAAGATAGCTCCATCTTACCCACTCGGGTAGCCAATCACAGCGCAGGATTTGATTCATCTTGCCCGCTCGCGGAGCTTGCCATATAATAATACACTTTATTGGTGCATCTACCACGGTGAATAACAACAACCTTTTCCTCGACATTAACTTCATACATGAAGGCATTCATATCAACTCCAGTGCAGTCTCTCTTAGTGAATTTGAACCTGCTCAAATTTCCTTGTGAGTTGACAAGACAAACTCAATTGACTTAAAATGGTGTCAACTTATTTATACAATCAGCTTGAAAGGTCATGGTCTGGTGGACATGAGAGGAAGAAAACTTGTATCCAAACCTGGGCCGCATTATTGTATGATATATAGCGGTAATATATTTTTTTCAAAACAAACTGCATTCATGAAGGCCTCTGCAGCTTAACTGTAGCCTGTAGCATTCAGCATCTACCACATATACATTCCATTTACATAGTTATCTCTTATTTATTTATCACAGCCATGATATTAATGATCTATTTCTTCTTTGACCTGTTCAGAGATATGCCTTTGCTACTCTTGAAGTGTGTAGCTGAAAGTTAGGGAGGTTCCCTCAAATTCAGGGTAAGGACAACAATGTTATCAGACTGAGAGTTGCTTGTGTTGCTTTCAACTGCTATTTGCCTATAATGAAATTGAAATTTTGTATGGTCAAAATCCAAATGTGGCAAATAAAACTTCTAATTTTTGAATTGTTAGTAATATGATATGTCTGTGTGGAATACACATGCAATATGTCACAGACAAAGCAAAGTGATACAGATCCAAACAATTTTCTTAAAAGATTTGTTGTTTTAAACAGTCTTTTTAAATTAAAGTAGAAGGTCATTTCAGCTTGAATAGAAACCAGGGCTATGGTACTTAACTGGGCCCTTCCTAGTGAGATGCACTGTGTTTTTGGTACACCACATATCATAAATTTACAAGAATAAGAACTTTAAAGATTTGCTTTATTCAACAGTGCTTTGAATGAACACCGCACCTCTGAACAGCACATTACTTATTAAAAACGTTTAGCTCTTAAGCAGTGTTTATTTAGTAACTGAAGAGGCTTACAGGTACTCCTCTTTTCAGCTACTTGGTTCTTATTTGAAGAAAAGGGTAACATTACATTTTGTACCCAGTTTGTTGCTGTTGCCTTTTTTTTTATCAAAATAAAGAGTCATGTGATATTCAACAATTAAGTTTCTTTAATAATAAACTACTGCCATTTGAGTAAATACAGTATACTTGTAGATGGTTGTTTTTGTTTTATCAACTCTTAATATGTTGTTTTACAGCCTTTGTCCGGAGTGACAGGCCTACTAAGTTTCCAAACCTTAGGATGAACGTAAGCTGTTTAGTTGTATATTATTATGATAATGTTTTATCAGGGTTTTACTCTATAAATTTTACTGTACAGGCAGGGCTTTAGCTAAGAACCGGCTACCAGTTAATTTCACTGGTTGAAAGATACATTACCTGTAACCTTACCACTGGTTGCAATTTCACTAGAAACCAAAGACTAGTACATATATTAAGTACATTTTAGGGTGCACAGGCCAGAATAGCAGGTTAAGCTTGTTAGAGTGGTTTCAATGGAGTGCTGTAAAACCAATCCTGTCGGCATAATTCTTGTTTTCCAAAATTTCTCAAACTAAGTACTGGATGTGGTTCTCAATACAAAAGGATAGCAGTTATTTAGACTTTCAGTAATATATAAAGAGAGAGGGTGTATTTTGGGACAAAGCGAAAACCAAAACCTAAATTTATAGTTTCAATTAATGGAATACATCAGTTTCCTTTGGTTGAAGATCTTGCTGGTGATTAGTTTTAACACAACAAACATTCCAGACATATTTTAGTTGTTGATGGTTTTCTGAGTTTGACTGTTATTAAATACGTAGTAATTAAACCTTGAATAAATGCTTGGGTGGGTTATTTACATCTCTACCTTGAAGTCCCAACATTTATTTGGGAAGGAGCTCAGAGAAAAGTGAGAGAATTAAATATAATAAGTTTTTATTGGTGCAATAATATTACTATATTGATGTGCTTTAAGCAATGCTTTCTTGGTTTTTCAGTTTGTACGAGGGGCTGATCCCATTCTAAAGCTTCATGATGAAAATAATGATGTAAAAGAGGTTTTAAGGTGTGTTTAATTCTTCCTTATTTGTAACTATAACTTATATTAGGTCAGTTGATCAGCCAACCAAGAGTTAACCTTTAATTGAATGTGAGACAACTGTGACCTTGGTTTGTTGGATTGTTACATATCTGGAGGTAACTGACATTCAGTTCCTGGCCATTGTCCTTGTCATGCAGGGTCCGAAATTAACTTTTTTAGGCAGGTGCCAACTGGCAACTGAAATTTTTTTTTCAGCATATGGAAAAATGTGGTTGCCAAAGTGTCAATAAAATTTTTCCTTCGCAGCAAAACACAAACCAAAATTTTTGCTTGCCAGATGGAAAATTCTGGTCGCCAATTTTTTTTTTTAAGAATCAGAACGAAGAGAACGCGTTTGGGGCCGCAATGATGGCGATTTTTCCGCTAATGATAAGATTAAATACAAACACGCTGATTATTTATACACCTACCACTGAAAATCGAATGCCGGCCATATACACAGTTTCGTGCGACTGTCAAATGTTTTAAGTCAACTTTATACCTTCTCTTGTATCTACCTTTTGGAGAAGAATGTACCCGACTGAAAACTGCCGTTTGGTTCTTTGCTCTATGTGCAAAACAATCTTTCCTTTCACGTTCTGTCAAGACAATCAACGAATCACCGTGTTGAATATCGAAATCTTCCACTAATTTCTTCGCGGATGTTCCGTCTCCACTTTGTAATAAATTATGGAAAGAGTTCAGGACATCTTTGGACACCACATCGCCTGAATAAATATTCATGGTGAAAGAACGCACGTGGCCTTCTGCGCCCGCAATACGTATGTTATGGGAAACCGCTGAAAAAACATAGCAGTGAAGCTTCGCACTGATCGTAGCTGTGAAACTTTGTGGTAGATTTATAATAACAGGAAAATCGGTTTTACACTTCAAAAGCAGAGGAAAGGTAAAAAGTAAGTGACCAATAAGTTTGTGTAATTATCGTGGCTTGAAATAGTTAATCACCCGCTGGCGACCAGTTGTGAAATTCTGGTCACCAGTGCAAAATTTCTAGTCGCATTGGTGACCAGGAAAGCGCAATTTCGGACCCTGTCACGTGTTCCTGGCTGAGACACTTCACTGTCATATGGCCTCTCTTGATCAAGGCTTATAAAATGGATACTGGACAAGAAAGGATGAGAACCAACCACATATTGTGTCAGGTCTGAAATCAAACTCAGGCCACACTGGTGTGAAGCAAGTGCCCTCAGCACTGCACCACCTCTGCTCTCAGTTAGAGCAGTACCTTCTCCAGTGCAACAAGCAATACCTACAATCATGGGCAAAAGCAGTTGAGATACTCCCCGAAAAAGACCTGTTTTGTTGAACACGTGTGTTTTTCAATCTCCAAATTCACATTTCGACCCCCTCTCCCCTTTTCAATGTTGTAACCACATGACAGTGTCCACGGAACGTATTTCAACAATGAAAAGGGGGAGAGGGGGGTTTGGCTATCGACAAAAAAGATGTTTTTTGAAATTGGGGAAGGACGCCGGTAGAAGGCGTTTGTTTTGCTCAAATGTGTCAACACTTTTGTCCATGATTGTAGAGTGATTTGTGCTCTTTTGATATTAATAGAAATGAGGTTTTATTGATGGCACCACCATTGAAAGTACATAGCTTTTGGGGAAGTCTTGTTGTAGTTAAGGAAGTACATGTACATAAACTCTGACTAGGAAAGTAACCTTTTAGACAAAGCAAGCTGTTAAGGATTTGTTGTCCTTGCTTTTAAACTTCTTAGGATTCATTTTTTTTTGGCACTCATTGTTAATTTTCAGCATTGAAAAGTGGAATACAGACAGTGTGGAAGAATTTCTTAATGAGAGACTTGTAAAATAGACTGTTGATGTTGTATGAAGAGGACACCTTGTGCATTGTAAATATGAAGACTTCACCTAAAACCCATAATTGGTGTGTGAAGTTGGAGGACACACTGTACAAAGGACTTCTGTTTCATTATTTAAAGATTATGTAACTATTTGATAGATGTTAAAATATGACCTTATATGCAAAAATATCATCAGCACTTAAGAGTCACATACTACATTCTTTCTCCACATGTTTACGCAGACTATGTAGACTGGATCCCAATACGCATATTTTAGGTGATTCTAGTCTAAATCTTGACCACTGAAAACTGAGAATGAAACTGGCAATTGCACAGTCAAGGATAACAGCTAGTTTTCCTACTGTTTGTATGATGACTTTACTGTAAACTGTATAATAAGGTTGTAAAGTTGGAGGCCTTTAACAGAAGGAAATCAATGCGGTCTATTCTTGCACTATTCAATTCCAGTGGTATATGTGAATTTAGATGCAAATAGCTAGCAGTTAATAAACTACTTTTTCTGGGTACCTATCGATAGATATAGTTCTCTCAAGATTCTATATACTAACTGCTTTGGGGTATTGTTTTTTCTTTTTTTGCAAACTATCTTAGTGTGCTCTGGTATTTCCACTCTGGTACTGTACTTCCCAATTTTTTTGGATAATTTTCATGCCTGTTTGCTCTGAAGTGTCAGCTGTGTTTTCACAGTTAGCCCCCAAGCGGCTCTTTGGGGTTAAGTACAAGAAGACAGCTGACACTTCAGACTAAGCCTGTTAAACGACTTTATTATACATTGTAGTCACCATCTGTCTTCTCATTGGCTAAAAGCCTACAAATAATTCTGGGAAACAGCGCAACCTACAGATTATTCACTAATCTGCTAGCAGATTAGTGAATAATCCGTGGGTTGTGCGTGCAATGCATAATTTCCAAGAACAATGTCAAGTTCACGTAAGAACATGGCTTGTCAAAAGTTAACTGTGTTTGGTGTGATAATGCGTTTGTCGTTATTTTCTTTAAAACAAGGTATAAGAAAACGATACTGTTATGAGATTCAGTTTTTGTGATATCCAGAATAATCAAGGTCTCAGTTAGTGTTATCAGCTTCAGCCTTCAGCTTTGGCTGATAACACTTGTTTTGAACTGAACTTCTTTACAAGGAAAACTTTCTTCTGGATAGTCAAACCATGTGGGCAAAATCACCCTCACATCTAGTCAATTTGCCTGGTTACCAAGCACCTAATGAAACCCCTAAGGGGTGGGGTAGGGAGTGTGGGGGCATTAATTTTCCTAAAAAAGTCAAGCAATGACTAATTTTCCAGGGGAACTTCAAACTGAGACAACAGGTATTTGATGATGGCATGGTTATAATTTTCACAATGTTGGTGACTAAAAATTACTATCAGATCCGAGGGAAAATACTTTTTTTGTTGATCGTGGGGATTTAATTTTCTTGTGAACTTTGTTTTGTAGCATCAGTAAGTAAAGAAGGGTACAGTGATGTCACAAACAAATCACAATTCACACTTCAATAATTTAATTGTCTTCTTATAAACTTCAATGATGAAATAATTTAGCACTCAGATCATGGTTGTTTTCAAACAAGTCCAAATAAGATTGGAACACGTCTTTTAAAATTTATATCTCTCACTCCCTTTATAGCAACAAACTTATAAAAGCTTTTGCCTACCTAATTAAATAACTTTGGGGAACAATAAATTAGTAAAAAAGTATACAAACTGAGAGTTACTGTAATAATTATTGGAACTTTTTGTCCTTTACACAAACAGCAAATGACTTATTTGACAAGTCTCTGGTTTCACTCAACCTGTAAATCACCGAGGTTGTCATTATAGCCATATTTCTATTTAATTATTATACTAAAATACTAGTCAGTAGGAAGTTTAAGGGACTTGAGGGAAGTTAAATCTATTACTTAGCCTTGCTTAGCCCTATGTTTGGTAATGTTTGACATCAACTAATCAATAAAAATTGATGGAAAATGCTTGGAAATTATACACAGAATTTCTGAACTTGGATAAGACCAATGCAGGGCATCAAAAAATGGGCAATGTAGTATTGCATGTGAACTAACGAGATAGATCTCTTAGCTAGCTGAGGAAATTCAGGTGTGGTGGCTCCACTGGAGTACAGCCCTCATTCCATGATTTCTGTTTATTACAGAGGAAGGTGCTTGTCACAGGGCTGTCATTAAGTTTTGATTCACCTTGTAAACTTGATCTTCACACCTGTAACAAACTTGCTACTTTATGTAGTGTCGACTAGAGGCGAGTTCACCTGAAACATCAAGGGTCCATCAAACATACTCGGCCATAACAGGTACAAGGGTTATGGCCCTTAATTAATGACAGCCCTGTGTCATACTGGGGTTGCAATCTGGGAAACATTTGTTTGAGATGACAGAAATTTCCGCTTGTAAACCAAAGGAAATTCAAAAGCGGTTTTGTCCTTTTAAATTCATCATTGCTATGTCAACAATCTATTGTGATGGCTATTTTCAGTACAATGAGTTGTATCATAGCAAAGAACCATTATTCTACTGATGTTTCATTTTAGACATAACTTACAAAAAAATCCAATAAAATAAGCATAACAATGAGCAAGGTACATGCATCACTGTATTAAAGAAATGTTGCTGATTATGTATGGTCTTAAAACTAAGAAATCAAAATATTAGAGCACAAAATTACAAGTAGGAATGCAAAATTAATTACAAAGCTAATCTGTTAGCTTGCATGGACATCATGAACATAAAAATTAACAAAAAATATGGAAAACTTAAATTCAACAAAATAATGGATTTTTTTTAGTCACATTTCATACTGTCCTTGCTCCAATTTCTTTTTATAACTTCCTGTAATAAAAAATGCACATGGATTGAAAATTGTAAAATTACTATTACTAGTACCATTAGTTACAGGTAAGTTGTGGACAGGTGAAAAGAATTTCAATAACTTAAAAATGTATTCCCCTCACTGTTATTATTCACAAGCTGCACCACTAATCAACAGAAACCAGAATAGTGTTAAAGAGAACTTGTCAATATGCTCACACAAAATGGGATGTGACTATGTAAATCCACAACTCTAATGTTTAGTGTCACTGGTTCATATCTGAAGTCAAACCAAATCTATATGTACAACTATGTGTTTTAAAATATGCCACAAAATACGAAATCAGGTAAAATTATCTTACTAATAAATATTAATTCTACTTATCGACAGTGGAAGCTTAACTTGAATAAAAAGCCTGTTACTGGCATTCAGTTTTCTCAGAAAAATGCTGTCACCATTTTCTTTCTGGCATGTCATAATTCAAGCGAAAGCTCTTAATGCTTGACAGTCATGAATTAACAAAACAGTTCCATTTGTCACTCTTGGCATCATAGTATTCAATGCTTTTCAAAAATGAAGATCCCCCAAAACCACCAACAGCATAGATGTAGTCTCCAATGACAACTATCCCAACATTATGGCGTGGAGTATTCATGCTAGCCACAGCTTTCCACTCATCGGTATCAGGGTCGTAGCATTCCACACTGTTCAGGAAATTAGTGCCATCAGAGCCACCAATCACATACAGTTTACCATGCAGTGATGCAGCACCAGCACCACGGCGATGTGTCTTCATTGGTGGGATCAAATACCAACGATCTTCTTCAGGGTTGTAACACTCCACAGTGTTGAAGCAGGTCCAGCCGTTGTAACCACCGACAGCATAAAGCTTGCCATTTAAAGCTTCCACGCATAGGTTGTTCCTTTCAGTGTTCATGGGTGCAACCCTTGCCCACTCTTCTTTCTCTGGACTATACACTTCAACACTTTTAAGGTTCCTGGGTCCTTGGTAGCCCCCAACTGCATAGATGTGTCCATCAATCACCCCTGTTCCAAAACTGCAGCGGCACTGCAACATGGCTGGTGCAAAGCTCCAGCTGTTTGTAGTCTCATCATAGGTTTCCACTGTATTGAGTTCTGTATGTCCATTGGAGCCACCAATGGCAAATATCTTGCCATTGACTACTTCAGACTCTAGTCGTCCTCTGTGAGAGTTCATGCTTGTGACAGGCATCCATTCATTCAACTGAGAATCATACTGCTCCACTGTGTTCAGACAGTCACCCCTATCATAGCCACCTATTGCATACAGCTTTCCATCAAGCTCAACTGCTCCGACACCACAACGACCTGATGATAACAGAATTATAAAAAAGAACTGATTAGTGTTGACTTCTTGGATGTTTCAACTAGACAGCTTCTGTGCACTGGCCATGTTTTACAGCAAAGCACTGGCATGTTTTGAGGACTAGTGAGTCTGGAGACTACAACAGACATTTTGGGGCAATGGATCATTGATGTTAATACTGGGACTGAAATTTCTAGAACTGATGTTAAAATTTCAATCCAAACAAAATCAATAGCAGATGGTGAAACCACTTATTAAAACCCTCAACTAAATAGACTTCTTTGTACATTGCAACAAACATCGGTGCTGAGTTGAGGACAAGGTGGACAAAAATACACAGTCAAATGTATGAAAAGGTCCACCCCAACCTTGCTCTGCTACTATTATTGGTACACACTGAAGTGGATTGCAGGGAAAGGTCTATTATTACATATTACTACACACCTCTACTCATCGGAGCTACAAGTACCCACTCCTCTCCAGGACATGAATCCCCAGAGTCTGAGTTATTGGTGCATGTGTGAGCTTGAGTGTGAATGGATATTGCCACCAACATCCCTCTGATAGTCACCACACCTACACAGCCATTTTCACTGGTTTGAACAGCACCAATCAGCTGGAAATCTTTCTCGCTCATCCACGAATTTTTCCTCTTGTTGTTATTGTTTTCAATCAGTACAATCAACTCCTCTTCATCCTCGCTGCTGTTTGTCTCTGGTTTGGATAACTGTTCAAGCGAGGTGTACCGAATGTATTCACGCTGAGCTTCTGTTGTAATTAGCTTGGACTTCTCATCACCAGAGTCCAGATCCTCTATGGTACACTCTTTCATTTCATCATCTGCAGTCAGGAACACAATGTGGGTCTTCTCCAGCAATCCTCTTAAATTAATACTTCCAGCCTGTTAAACATAAAAATAGATGATAAACCACAGCGATAAGGGATATAATAGCTTTGTTGTTTGGATTAGTTTACTATTCTGTCAAAAGAGAAACTTCCTGAGCAATTCGTCAATGTACAGGTAGATGAAACAACAATCAAACACCTCCAAATACGTAAATCTTTCTACATCGATCAAAATACCATGCCCTCTAAAATTTGCCTGGATGCCCCTTGAAAAATTCACTGCCAGACAAAAACACAGTGAGGGGATTGTGCTAAAAAAGCAGATTTTGCTGAAGGTCCAATATTGCAACACAAGAAAATCAAAGCTGAGTTTTTGCTCTCTTGTACTCCAATTTTCCAATAAATACAGCAGGTATATTTTGCAGGTTGCAGGTTGCAGGTTGAAATTTAATTATAACTGGAAAACAGCTGGCACTTAAAAGAAACGTACAGGTGGTAGACTTACTGTGACTGTTACATAACACTGTTTACAATCGCTCCGTAAGGTGGCTTCCACTTAAGTGCCAAACCGGCCAAAGCAATGGGAGGAGAGTACATTCCTATTATTTTAACCCTGCAATGAATTATCGTTTTTGAAGAAACATCTGAAATATAATCTGAAATATCTGCTGAATTTGGTTTCGTTCCTGAGAGTACCGAAATGAAAGCACACTGAGCTTGTGCTAGTATATTCCGTCGGTTAAAATCTTAAGACTTATATTATTTCGTTTCTTTATTCATTTGCTTCATTTGTGATGGCAATCTTCTTTTGTTGAGGGAAGACCCGAGCCAAATCTGGAATTGATGGAAACATCTGTGGAGCGGCCATCCAGATGGCTTTGAAGAGATTTCACTGGTCTCATGCGATCTGCGTGTAGATCGATAAGTACTTATAGTGGATCGATCGTGTTTTCACTGTGTGAAAGATGCAAACTACTTTATGTAAAACCTCTGACAAGTATATAGGTTATTAATTATATTTAGTGCCAGCGGTTTTCCAGTTATAATTAAATTTCAACCTCCAACTTGCAAAATATACCTGCCGCAATAAATGTTATTTACCAAAGGTAACTAAATTTACCAGTGAACTGAGTTAATCTAATACCCTGCTGAAATAGAAGCAATCTCCACTTATGACATGCCAGATGAGTACATTATTAGAGCACTTTAGTTCAAAATGCTAAGTTACCAGGCGTAGCTAAAGTAACTGACAACAGTTAGCTCAAAACATTTAATTTTGAAAGGAGCATCAGGCAATAATTGTGCCACCAAATTAACAATTACATAAATCACTCGCATACTTCCTAAATTACTTTGGTAAACAATATTTCCTGAGCAAATTTTCAAAGTCTTCTGATGAGGCTCTTAATGATTCAGTTTTGATGAAGGGTGGTGCAACCTTAATTAATCGTACAAAATTCATAGCTCCTTTGAAGAAAATTTTCAAAACAAATAAGCGAGACTTCATGAATAATTTAAAGCTGGACACTATTTGATAAGCGGGCAATGCAATAAGTTGAAGTCATTAAAATTAATAAAAAGTATTACAAAAATAAGCCACAAAAACTTAAATGATGACATTGATGGAAGGGCAGACAAAAAACTTTAACGCATGCTAAAGAAGAGGAAACTAAATCAACGTTCGAAAACCGAAAGGGCTATTGTGATGCAAAATAGCTAGGATGAAAGGCTCAAGATGCAGTCTACACGTAATAAACGATAATACAAAATGCAGGGGACAACTAAATCCTTGAAAAAACTGTTTGCCTCCACCAAGTTAAGAACCCAGTCCTGTTGTTTATCTCGAAATATGCACATCTACATGTACATCAGTGAGGGGCCAGCTAATATAAACACATGCATTTCCAGTTCCTTTGTCGTGCATGACACAATAGGTGCTCTAATTTTCTGTCTACGTCTGGGTCACATTTCCACAACTAAGTTTACACTCGCAAATTAGTTACCACAAGCGAATGAAAGGCATTGGAAAATCGTGAAATGGCAAAAAGCTCCCAAAAAGACCTTTCGAAACATGCACATTCCTCCGAGGGTCAATTACAATATTTCGCGCTAAAAATTGATTTCCCGCGGAAATTTAAGCCTACAATGTTTATATTTTTCGCGCATCGGAGAGAGGAAATTTTGGTAGAATTTGGGTTCAAGGTACTGTCAACTGTTTTAGATATGCTAAAAGCTAGTTCTCGCTAAAACTGAACAGCTTAGCGGGGGAAGTTATAAGATAAACAAACAGTACACGCTTAGCTATCGACGCACATTAACTAGCTGTCAGAAGCTTGCAGGTGAAAGGAAGTCGAAGTAAACTGAAAATACTTTTCTCACCTCTAGTTGCTTATGCGCCCAGTTTATAGCTACTTTGCAAAGCTTTTCGGAATCGATGGTTTCTTTCTGTCTTTCGTTTGTGGTGGCGAGTTCGATCTGAAGCCGCGGCAATTGAAAGAAGTCTTTCTTGTGGTAGATTTCCTCGACGTTCTGTTCAATGAACTCGTCCACCGCAGACATCAAAGTGGGACAGTCGTTTCTCTCCGCAAAGGCTCTAACAGCCATCCAATCTAAGGGAAGAACTTTCTCCCGGATAAACTGCTCCGACAAATCTTGGACTTCTCTCATTCCAAGACTTTTGGCGACATGGAAGACATTCAAGACTCGATCTGCAGGCACGTTGATTTTGCCTGTGTAGGCGAATTCCACCAACTCTTCAACAGCATTTGGATTCAAACCTTCCAGATCAACTGTAAACTCGGATTCTTCTCTGCTCATCTGATTTTCTAAAATCTTTGGTATTGCCGCGGCCAGAATAGCGCGGTGTCCTCTGATCTCTCTGTCGCCTGCTTTTAAAATTGCATCACAAAAGCGCGCGCTCTTTCGTTGCTCGTTCAGGGCTTCGAAGACTGTTCGAAGATGGAGATTATTTTCGAACGTCAACCTTCCAGCAACCGTTAAGTTTTTAATCCTTCCCACTTCATCGGCGTCCTAACAGGAAAAAAAGCAGTCAATGAATTAAAAGAACTGTCGTTGAAAGACACGGTAACCAAGTTAAAGATGATTTCGCAATATTATTGCTTTCTTCAGGTAAAAATTCGGAATGATTTCGATTCACTTCTGAGCTTGGTAAGCCATTGATAAAACATTTATCGGAAAATAATATCATTAACTACAGTAAAAGGTGCCACGTTTTTACGAAAAGCCCTATTTTAATTTTCCTAGGCCCAGCCAAGAGATCGAAAACTCTAAACAAAACCCAAGACGACTGAGTTAGCACACTTTAGAGATTTTTCGATCAGAGGAAAAACTAAGCTTAAATTCTTACATTTTTTTACTTACTCGGCTTACAGATCGGTCAAGCTATCAACTTGGTGGTTAGTCTGTCACGGAAACGCTTGTCATAAACTGCACAGGTAATAAAGTTGTGTCTTGAGCTTAAGCTTATATTTGGTGAAATTTTTCAGAATTTTTGTGACTCGTTCGACGTTCGGTGGTCAGTGCTATAACCCGGTTGAGACCGCGCGTGTCACTCGACAAATCGTCTCTAGCTTTCACAAGTTGTCCTGTTTTGTGTATTTTAGTCTGGCTGGTCGAGACGCGGAATAAAACTGCGGAGAGAATCAAACAACCGAAAGAACACTTGCCTTCATTTGTGCTGATTTCATGTCGATATCAGTAATATCGCACGTGTTGACTGTTCGCGCTCGCCGTGACAGCTGGCTCTTCAACAGAACGGTGAAAGCCTCTATCAGAAAGTGTTTTCTGCATGTGAAATCTCCCCAGCACTAAGACAAGCACCATCCCAAACGTCCGAACGACTGCAGAACGATCGACCACCGTGCACTTCTTTCTTGTACCACGTGAAAGAACTCAACTGGAACGCTATCGTCACTGATTTGCTATTGGTTTACAAACACAATGCCATTTCTCACCTATTGAAAGCCTATTAAAAGCAGAAATTCGTTTCACACAAACAAACAAGAAATACGTGACGCAGATCTTCGTCCGTGCAGTTATCAGAGTTGTACAAATTCGAGGGATTTTTTTGTCCAAGGCAATGAAAGTGAATGTAGTGAATCGGGAACAATATGTAATTTGATATATAGGCTTTCACGTTTACAATTCTCATAACCAGGTACAGCGTGATTTCTGTCACGTGCGACGTAAATTGCTAAAATTGGATAACATTTGAGCTGAGGTGTTCTAGAAAATACACCAATCGCTCTTTATTAAAATCCAAAGAAACAAACGTTCCTTGTTCCTTGTTAGAACTCAAGAAGATCCTGTGAGAGAGAACAGAAAAATTTTCATGGCAAACAGAGCCGCGGCCGCCTGTTTTGACAAAGGGAGAGAGGGCTGTGGAAACGACCTATTTCTAAATTGGACACGTTGCCCTGGACGGTTGTTTCATAGAGTTTTCCCAAACTTTTTGGAACCGATTTTAACTGTTTAACGAATTTCTGCTTTTAATAGGCTTTCAAGCTGTCAGATTATAGCATGCGAAGTAGGGCTATCTTGTTGGATTCTTCCTTCTTGATATACAGTCATTTTCAGTAAAGTTGAAATGGCATAAACAGCACCGGACGTTATCATTGCCTCTCTCCCCTCTATACTGTCAGTGTTCATATCAAGGCTGGACGGGAAAAAGCTTATGCGGAAGAGAGATGGTTTACTGCCAATTAGATTACATGTGGCCAGCTAAACCAGTAGCCTCGACAGACAATAACAAAGCTGCTGATTCAGTTACCTGCTTGCCTTGCTGATTAACCATTTCTTCAATCTCACTGCAAATAAAAAGCATGAAGAAAAACTGAAAGTAAACGCAACAGTGCAATATGTGCTTCTTAAAGGGATATTATTTCAATTTTATTTATGACCAGAACTAGCTAGAATTTGTGCCCCTTCTCAGACTGAGAGGTCCCAACTGAGAATGTAACTTTCTCGAGCATGTCAAGGAAGTCAAAATCCATCCGATACCGTGTAACCCGCCCTCCGTCTTGTCCACGGATCTGGTGGTGATACCCACCCAGACTCCATACTACTGTTGCATACCATAGAGCAGTTTGTTTTTCTGGTCACGCTCAGCGGGCCGAGACTTACTTTCAAGTGGGAAGTGATTGGGGCGAAAGGCGCGCACGGAACATGCTCCTCCCCACAAAATCTCACAAAACCTCCTGATCTGCTGGCTGGTGAAAATAACTTTAGGACGCCGAGTGGTTAAAATTTTCAAAATTGAAGAAATCTTGATTATGCCGTTTAATGGATGATGGGGAACTCCTGCGAAAGTGGAAGTACGTGAAAACATTACTAGAGAGCTCAAGTTATTACTCAAACGTGTCAAGGTGTACATTTTGTGGTTAAACGTCCGTCTGGTCAGGTGGGTCAGGAATTCTTTTGTCTGTAAATACTTGAAGCTCGATCTAGTTCTTATTAAAGAGAACTGATCAAGACGCTATTGCGGCCTCTTGGTCTTGCTTAGTACCCTCGCATCGTCACGTGCAAACCACAGGGGAACTGTTGAGTGCGCGTGACGACCCCCAAAACGGATACGTGATAAAGTTATTTATCAAATTAAAAGTTGGTAAAAGTAAATTAATCGCCTGTGCGATTTTGTACCCTTAACGTTTCGATCATTAGATTACCGTCAAATATTTTCTGAAAGTTAATCGGCCTGTGTAGCAAGCATTGTCGGATTTGAGGCGGGAGAGGCGAAAAACTGAAGACAGGAACGCTTACTACGCAGGCTATTAGGCCAGGCATGAAATCAATGCACTGCTGGTCTTCGCGGCTTTCCTTGTGGGTTGGTTGGACAGAGTGGTACATATTAGCTGGTTTATACTAGCGGAAGAATGTGTCCCCAAAAGCATCTGCCCTGGATGAATCAAGGGTTAAGACTCTGTTGATGAGTAGACTATGGCATTGGTTATGTGGTCTATCTAGAGTTCCTTTAATTCATTATGACAACTTCCCAACTTTCCGCAAAAGGAAACATTAATGGGTACATCGATACACAGAGGCTGGCTTTTTCTACCCTCCTAAGTAAACGCCTAAGCTGAAGGACGTGACGGGAAGGGGGTGGGGGGAGGAGAGGGAGGGGTAACAAGGTAGCAGAGAATGAATAGATTAATGCGTGATTGCCAAGGTTTTTGTTATTCCAGACTATATTAGATCCAGAAATTCCAGGACTGGAGCAGTTGCAGCAAGTGCTCAACCTTGTACCTTAAGCATGGGAAAAACAAAAACGTAAACCTAATGGGGCAACAGCCCACTCTCTCTCTGCTCAAAATCCCCCTATTCATCTCATTTGAACATTGACTGTTCTCAAAGCACCACTCTCATTCAGGCCAATTTGGTCTAAGCTGGAGAAGATTACCATTATCCACTTTTCAGTCCCTAAATGCTGGAAGCAGGGACCAGCCTGGAAGCAGTGACAGCAACCTCAGCCCATCAATTCACCCACCAACTTTGTCTGCCATGCCTGTGGAGAAGACTGCAAACTTGCACATTAGTTATTTTTTTCTATGGTACCACAGTGAATCCTGGCGGACATACACCAGTCAGGTCAAGAGATTTGACAGCATACTGAGCTACACTCTATACAAGGCTAATCCTAAACACCTCCTGCCTGTACATGTCATAAACACTGAGGTGCAGCAGAAAGCATCTGTGAGGCCCTGTTAGGCAATATTCTAACATGCGATAAGCTCTTAAAACAAACATGCAGGGTGATAATTTGACAAGAAATGAAATGAATTATGTTAAATTCCTATTTGCAATAGCCTGCAAGGAGTCTCACGTTTGAAGAACACACATGTGAGTGGCACCTCTCCACCAGACTCCTCTCATCAAATCACCTTGCTTGTGAGCCTGGCTCTTTGCCGCTCGCACATGTGACTCAAAAGTGAGCCTGCTTACAGACTACATTTGCAATGCAATGACATTCAGAAATTGCGACATGAAACAATCTGAAATTCAAATGATGGACATGCAGACCCCCCTAAAAGTTCCTAGTCTGTTTCCTCAAGTAGAAACATCCTCTATTCCAGAGTCTGTGACATTCAATCAGCAATTGTTCTCAATATAGTAATAATTCCAAGAAATGTGCCCCATAGTAACCTGTGGAAAGTAAAATTAAGTGAATTCCTCTGCTTTGCAACAAGAACATGCCAAGAGGACTTCAAATTGTTTATTACCAGCATGAAGGTCTCCATTACGTCAATGACAAACAAGCATGACATGACATAGTCATAATGCTCAGTTACATTAGCTTAAGAGGTTGTAATGTACAGATGACAATGGGCTGTATATGTTGTGGTGCAATATTAACATTGTTTCAATTTGAACGTTTTCTTTGTTTTCTTTGTTTTCTTTGTTTTCTACTCATTATCATACATTACCATACACAAAAGAGAAAGGAAACATTGATATTGCGCCATTTATAAAATTGTACCAAATGTATGTTATATTATATAAGTCTGCTTACAAATTAAAACTGTGGACTACTTTAATATGATATTTTAGCAAAATTAAATTCTTTCAGTATGGAATATTCACAAATTGTATTGAACGTTACTCTTTCGGTATTGAAAATTCTTCTGACTTAAAGTTAAATTCTATCTGGCAAATGTACATATTTTCATCACTCTACATCAAAACCACTCATAACTGACATTTCTGACTCAAGCCATGCATCAATATTACCAAGTTATTTTCTCTCTAAGACAAACATGGTTTTCTATTAAAATATTTCAAATAACAAGCCAGGATTGCTAATTGCTTATAGTCTTAGTTGAGCTTTCATACATGGAAAGTATCTAATGGTTTAATTTTTTAACGACAATGGCTGCCAGATGTGTCAGTTCTTCCTCAATTGGTCACGTGATCTGACCAGGTAACCCAATGCAGCTCCCAAATCATGCAATTCTGAGATTTCGTCTCACCAGGTTAGTAACATCAATAGTCGACTTGACATGCCCGAACTGCGAGCATTTTTAAGAGAATGAACAATGGTACGTGTATGACAGCATAGTCTATGTCTCGAATGCCTTCCAAACGCTGGCAGAGAAGAATCTTATAAGTTAGCAACAACGCCACCACACAAGCGCTCCATAACGTTCTCATAGCCGCTAAACGCCTGTCGCCTACCAGATAGAGTCTTATGAATACAATGGCCGAAAAGTAAGCCACACATCCGTCGCACGCAAACAAGGGAATAAATACTGTCCACCATGACATTGTTCCGCCTTCCAGTTTCACGGCTACCAACACTGAAAACACAAAAATTGTCACAATGTGAATCCATAGTTCGAAGATCGATAGTCCTAACCATTTGATGACTTCCTTGAGCGTAAAAATCATTATATGTAAAACGTTTCACGTCGAAGGGCAAAGCCACAAACTTGTGCTTGTTGTCATGTACCAACTCTCTTCCACGATTCCGCCGCCATTTTCACTGTCGTTTTGAACGCTCCGCGCCAGGACTTCTGGTTAGTCACCCTTACTCAGGGGGAGCGGAGGGGGATGTAAGTTTTAAATGGAATTCACTATGATAAAAATGTTGAATGATAGTTTCACATGTAATTTCCCCGACTAATATTATTATTCAAATCTGTAAGACCTGTCGCTTTTCACGAAATACTTTTGTTATCTATCTCCAGCTTTGGTGCTAGCGTGACCACAGTACCCCCTCCCTATAGACAAGAGTTGCTCCACGGGATAGAGGTTGGCGCTAATCTTTGAACATGAAAATTTTCAAAATGGCGACAAAGTCGCACAAAGATTGGATTTCACCTCACAAAGTGTCTCTCTTGATCCTTATCAAGTACCTGAGCTCCACGGATGACGAGCATGAAGAATTTACAGATTGTATCAAAAGATGCAGACAAAAATTATCTTTGCTTTTGTTGGAATTCTTTGAGGTACAGTCGAGAAGTAAAGTCAAGTTACGTGGTTATGAATGGAAGAAAGCTCATACTTTTCGTATTTTGAGCAAGCTTTTTTCCATACATCTAAGGCTATAAAGCATTTGAAAAACTGTGCTTTTATTGTTGTAAAACTGTTTGCTTAGTAATACGCTCTGCTTAAAGCATAGCTTGTACTGATACAGTCGAACCTCTCCACATTGGCCACCTCGGGGACAGAGTAAAGTGGCCGCTGTGGAGAGGTGTCCGTTATGGAAGAGGTAGGGGTGTATTATGGTACCTGTTTATTTGGAGAGGGGGTGGGGGTTGCAATATTTTGTTTTTAAAAAAATGCGTATTGTATCATAGAAATACCTAAGAAAATTAAAATACAGTCAAACCCTATTATGTGGCCACCTCTATTAGGTGGTCAGTAATCGAAGTCCCAATGAAGGCTTTTCTATTGTTTTTACCTCTTTTAAGCGGCCAGCCCCCTTTAAGCAGCCACTACCCATTTCCCCCACAGTGGCCGTTTAAGAGGGGTTGAACTGTGTATATAAAACAGAAACCAGACAGCAACAGAGACCAATGATACATGGTATGAATCAAGTTTCATGACCTTTTACAATATATTAAACATGGCGTTTTGTACACACCAGTTGTTGATTAACTGGCTGTTGTGGAGAGGTTATTTTGGTAGTATGGGATGCGCTTAAGTGGCTGTTGCTAAACACCCTTACCCTACACAAGACCAAGAAATCCTAATTTTGTGACCCTGTTCCAGGCTAAATGCCTATTCTAGATTATTTCCATAGGTAAAAATTATATTGTTTTTATTGAACATAGATCTACGGTTTGTTGAACCGAAAGCTTTTAACAAGTATTTAGTAATTTCATTTTATTCATTGATACAAAAGACGTTTTGTTTCTGATGTCTAAGCAAGACATGTATTGATTTGTGGGAAAATGATACCCTGTTCCAGACAAGTGAACACTATTTTTTACTGACCCTGTTCCAGACTAAAACGGTCAAAAAGCATACCCCATCCATTGGCATGTCTCCATAAGCCCATATAAGGGATTACCCTCCTCCACTCCAGGGACTGCTGACTGACCATGAATTCTAGGGTTTGAGGGTTGGAAGTAATTGATAAGTTTGTTTCAAGTTTTATTCTAAACAAATCAAGAATATAAACATTTGGGGGAATAAATCTAATTTTAATTTGGTCTTCTTAAAATTTTCCCTTACTGTCCCCAGATGAAATATCTTTCTCCTTACATCAGAAGGTCTGTGGTAGTTAGAGGCTTTACTTATGGACAATTCTGCAATATCTTCTTTTAGACCCCAGATTTAGAATTAACAGAGCTTTGCAGGCAGCTTAACACTGTGGATGATAACTTGAATGACCTGCTTGTGAAAAGGTTTGATTTTAACTTTATATGTTACTGTAATTCAATTTTCCAACTTGTAGTAAATTTATTCAAGCTTAATGGACCTTGCATGCCATGCCAGGTTTTGCCATATCAGCTGAGATATAGAAACAGAGCAAATACAGAAGGGTCAGAAAAGGGCTCAACTTGTGGTAAGTTTGGAATTTTACCCCTTTCGAATTGACTTTAGAATTTTGGATGATGCTGCAAATTCCAAATTTCTGGTCAAAAGTCAGTACCATAATGCTGTATTTAAGTCTTGACCCTGAAATATCCAACTCAGTATATCCACCATTTTATGTGAAGCCTGGTATACTTGTCTTTTATTATTAATCAAATTTATTTTATGTTGCAGTTTACACAGCTTTGTGGAGAATGGAGTATCTGGGATTTCTGAATTATTTCAGTCGCTAGAAAACCTGTTAATAGGACAAGAACCTGCTTTACACAAAAAAAGCTTGTTTGGTAGGTTCTCAGTTGAAAAAATCAGAATGACGTTATAGGAACTTTGTTGTGTACAGCAATTTTGACAAGATTAATAATTCAGTAGTTTATGTTTGACTGAGTCTTGTCTTAATGTCAACAAGATTTTAGTGTGGTATTGTAAAAAATGAGGTTATAGTTCATGTTAAGTGGCTCCTGTTGTTGTCATTAATGAGCCTAGAGTTTTCAATATTGATTCAATTGCTTAAAACTTGCCATATATTACCTTTAACTTCTCAAACTCATTAATAATTCATCAAGTTAAAACAAAGAAAATCACAACCGTGAAGGAGGTTTGGATACCCGGTCTTAAATAGCATAGGTTTTGATGATTTTACTTCTCTGTTTACTCTTTAGTTTTTGTTTTGATTGAGAAGATATATCAAACACTCGAGACGGTGTTTCATTGGCTATCCAAACACCTCGATTTTCGTCAAAAATACTCTGTTAGGCGTCGTATTTTCAACTCTCTTCTCGGTGTTTGGATATCCTGATGAAACACTGTCTCTTGTGTTTGATATATTACATCCTGCAGACCCATACTTGGGACAAAGTCATAGAAAAATGGACCTATAATGTGTAACATTTTTATGAAATGTTCTAAGGAGAAATGTTTCTCAGACACCTGATTTTTAACTCATGGCTAAAAAAATAGATCATGTGTACTAAAGGCATCTGTAGTTGAGTGTCCAATTCAATACCCTCAATCGACCCTTGATGGACACTTGATCATCATCTTGATTGACACTTGATTTACATCTCGATCAATATTCAGCCAACACTCAGTTGACACACAATCACCATCTTGATTGACACTTAATTGACAGTCGGTCAATAGTCAACCAAGTGCCGACCAACTCATACATATTGATCAACACTCAATGGCATGTCTGCAAAAATTATTGTCACGTCCGAGATGTGGATCAAGTGCTGATTGAGTGTCATCCGCGGTGTTGATAAAGTATCAGTCTAGTGTTGGTTGAGGGTTGATTGAAGGTATTGATTGAGGCTATTTATTGACACTCAACCATGGATGCCTTTGGTACACATGACCCCAAAAAATCCTGGTGTGTACACAGTCAGTATTGTTTGACTGAATAAAAAGAATCAGATACCAGTACTCTGAGCTATACATTCACTGAGCAGTTCTCTTGAACTCCACTTTGAAATAAACACCCCCACCTTCCTCACTGAAAGGTATAGACCCTTTTGCATAAATGGCGCCTATATTTGAATAACAATGCTTATACACCCTTAGCCTCACATTCATGTAAAAAAATCCTTTGTCTTGAAACATGAGTATGAGGCTAAGGATGTATAAACTATTGTTATTCAAATTTAGATGCCATTTATGCAAAGGACCTATTAAGGAAAGTGTATGATCAAGTAAGAGAAGGAAGTGTTTTTCTCATATTTTTGATACATTTTTTTTTCATATGGATATAAAGCCAGTTCAATGATGAATCCTGTGTAACATGAAATTTGAAGTTCTCTAGCTCGTTAATCAAGAAGAACATATTTTTTGTAAATTAGTTGGCCATGTTTTCCAGGTCTGTTTACAAGACGGATGGCCTTATCATTTTATAAGATGAGTTTCAGTCAAGTGAGTCACTTTGTGGATATGCTGAAGACTTATTTGGGTAGCAGTGAAAATGATAATAACAAAGAAGAAATGGAAACTAGCTTGGATGTCACCATGCAAAGTGTGGAGAATGAAGACGAGGGAAATAAGAATGACATGTCAAGGACAGGGTAAACATCTTCACACTCCAAATATTTAATATATAAGGATTAACGTTACAATGTAATGCATGCAGATAATTCCTTTTACTCTAGCCTGTCAAACACTTTTAAGTGTAGTTGTTATTTAATATTAATAAGCATCATAGGGTATAACTACAGTACATTTGTTTTCTCATTGCATGCATATGATGCTGGTTATGGCTTACTAAGGAAAATGTTGTCTGGCCCATTTCAGAAAACCATTCCTGCAAGGTTCTGTGTCAAACAGACAAGCTGAGTTCTTCCTGGCAAAACAGGTAACACTCTAGACCTGTATTTATCACTAAATTTAAAGGAAAGTGATGAAAACTCAGCTATTATCATTTTGGACACTTTGTGGTTTACCGTAATTTGTATAGCTGGCTTTTAAACTTCAAAGGTTGACATCTAAATCTCGCTCACAAAGTGTACAAATTCCATTGTGGTCTCTTTGGCCAACTCTCCAGATGTTTGTCAGGGTGAACAATAAAACACAAAGCGCCAAGTTCAACAATTTACAAATATTATACTTTATTTAACAGATCAATCACCAATCAGGTCATTTTCAGCGTATTCCGGAAAAGTCACATGGCTTTAAACACGATTATCAACAGATTACTAACTTTTTAGGAGGGTGGCTGTTACTCAGGCTAATAACAACCTGAAACAAAGCAGTAGATAAAATGTCTTTTTCCCCAATTTTGACAGTAAGTTTTGCTTATGTGGTAAAAAAAATAAGACTGTCCATTATTTTAAATTTATTTTTTATTAGTAATCTAAAACAAAGAATTAAGCTTCATATTTTTCTTTTTTGATAAAATGGCCTTTCTAATTTTACATCATTTTATTGTGACGACTGTAAATAAACCCTCCGGTATCTCTTGTCTTCAAGGTTTCTCTGATCCAGTCTGCTGAGGGAGAAGCCCTGTCACCACCTGAATTACAGTCAAGAATAACAGATATTTTAACAGCTTCTCCAAATATTGCAGAGGCTGTGAGTTTTGTTTGTGCAACTTGTTAGCTCGTTAAGAAGCATCTGATCGTCCATAGTCTTGTCTGTAGACTGTAGTGCAACGTTTAGTTAGTGCAATCAAAACATTTTTTCCACAAAAAAGGGGTGATTACACACCTATGTTGTTGAAAACCTTGCAATAACAACCTGAAACAACCTTGATTAACACAATGCAATGGCCACATAATACCCTTTGATAATCATGCATAACCCTGTAATACTATATCAACCTATATTTTACAGCATTACACAAGCTTTCTTAACTGTTTGAGAACAAAGGAATTTAAGGAGGCATTGGACAGTCTATATCATTACTTTGATCGAAAACAATGGCAAGGGGAATCTGCTATTAAGATAGCGTCGGATTCGGAAGATGTTGAAGCTGAAAGGTGTCACAGATTTAGATATGCTGCCCTGAACCTGGCTGCTCTTCACTGCCGATTTGGTCACAGGTATACTTCCGATGAGGTCTTGCTCAAGACTAGAGAAGAATGAAAACAATAGCAAAAGACTTTGGTTTCCGATTATTGTTATAACTAAACATTTTACTAATGGTAACACAGTTGAACCCTGCTATTTTGAACTTTCAGGGGAAATGAAAAATAGTTCAAAATAGCTGTAGTTTGAAATAGCTGATAGTAAATCCCTGACTGTGTGAGCCTACATCTTAATCAAAGCCTGACATTCTTTGTACTTCATGATCAGTTAAAAAACAATGTCCTTGTGTGCCTTGAGGTACACAAGGGATCACTTAGCTGAGGCATTCTTGCAAGTTCCATTTGCATTCCTATAGTAATGTTTATTTCCTCTGGATCCATCTTTGTACCCCATTTTCTCACTTACAGCCTTTTAAAGACACTTTTCTCACACAGGTGGCTGCTTCTCTGTGGCACCCAGCATTATAAATGGGTACTGGTAAATTACAGGGACAACCTTACAAAAATGCTTGGGATTATGTGTTATGAACTAGCATCTCTTCATGATATAGAAACTATGAGGGTCCTTTAATGAGCAGCCTTGAAGAAAAAAGTTAAAATACAGTCTTGCTATGTCTGTAAGTAATCTAACTTCTGTTGGTTTTCAGACAAGAGGCATTAGCTGCATTAAAGGAAGCCATTCAGATAGCACAAGAAACAAATGACCATGTTTGTTTGGAGCATTGTTTGGTAAATAACAATAACATTTTGGTTTCAGGCTATAACGGTGGACAATAGTCCTTAAGACATTGATGTACCAGGAATGTCATGAATTGTCTGAGTGTGTTTCACAACTGGAGTTTGAAAAAGCACTGCTATCTTTGTTAAAATGTGTTGCTTTTCCTCCTCCCCCACCTAATACAATGTTGAAACTCAGGAGAAATTGTGGGTACAAGTGTCCAATATTCTAGGTGGGGTAGGGGAGGGGCTGGCCAGTCTAGTTGCATTTGTGTACTACTGTTTGTTTGGTATGTGTGAAAAAGTGCCATACCGCAAATTTGTCCTGAGAATTTTGTCCATGACTGTAGGAATGACTTATTGACAGTTTAAGCTGTCTACACTTTGGATTGTTTTAGTCCAGGCAACCTAGGATGGGAAAACAAAATGTTTGAGCCATATTACAGTGACATATTTTTCATGTCAGGGGATACGAATAAAGGAAATGATCAACTGAACTTAAGATACCATCTTTCCTAACCTAAATCTTTCAAGGTTCAAGGGTCTACCAGTGAGGACACTAAAAATCTCCATGTCAATGGTCTTTTGACAACCAAGATCCTCAAGGGTCTTCAAGGATCTACCAAAAATCTTATAAGCAACTTTTTAAAATATGCTAGTTAGGGTCTTTGTGAGATCCTTGTCAAATCCTTGGGATCCTTGAAAGATCCTAGCCATTAAGGTTTTGCAAGCCTTTGAAGAGCCACAATTTCTTTAAAAAAAAATCCTGCATGGTGTTCTGCTGGGGTTGGTACAGCAGCACTAAATTCTTAGTCATCAATTTCGGGTTTAAATGTCTTAAGTTTGGAACAAAAATGGTTTCGATTTTGCTGTTTACATGTAACAGGTTAATATTATTTGTTTCCTTGTAGGGATGGCTTTATAGGTTGGACCAGGATGGCAGTTCTCAAGCAAAGCTTCTGCTCCACAGATTTGTTGCCAGAGCTGCTGAGTTGAAGATCCCTGTATGTAGAAGCAGTATCTAGCAACTCCTATGGCTTGAAGTATATTCAAATTTTAAGACCTTATGCAGGGCTGTCATTAAGTTTTGAGTCACCCATAGCCTTGATCTTCACACCTGTAACAAACATGTGGTGAATTATGGGTGAATTGTATCAACTATAGGCAAGTTACATCAAAGGTCCTTCTCAAATTCATTAATAATTCATCAAGTTAAGACAAAGAAAATCGCAACTGTGAAGGAGGTTTGGATACTCGGTCTAAATTGGCATAGATTTTGTCGATTTTACTTCTCTGTTAACTCCTTAGTTTTTGTTTTGATTCAGAAGGTTTATCAAACACTTGAGACAGTGTTTCATTGGCTATCCAAACACCTCGAATTTTGTCAAAAATACTCTGCTGTGTGTCATATTTTCAACTCTCTTCTCAGTGTTTGGATATCCAGATGAAACACTGTCTCGTGTTTGATATATTACATCAAGCATACTCAGCCCAGCAGGTGTTACGAGTCATGGCCCTTATTGACAGCCCTGTAATGGATCATCTTCTTAATCAATATAACAATGAAATCAAAACTTTAACACATTCCCCAGGGCTGTCATTAAGTTTTAACTCACCTGTAGCCTTGTTCTCCACACCTGTAGCAAACTTGTTACTCTGTGGTTGAATTCTATCAACAACAGGTGATTTCACCCATAGCATGAAGGGAAAATCAAGCATTCACAGCCATAACAGGTGTTACAGGTTACAGCCCTTAATGACAGCCCTGTTCCCCCTTTGCAGCTAGTCCTCTGGGCTTTAAACATTTTGGATCTTTAGGTAGCCAGATCCTTCTCTTGCTTTTGTTTTGACGGATAAATTTATTTCTTCAGTTGTGACCTCTTAGACCTCTTTCAGTGTCTATCTCCCTCTCTTCCTTACATTTGGATAGATGGAGTACTTTCTTCAGTTGTGAACTTCTAAGGAATTTTCTCCTTCAAAATTGTATGCCCAAGAGTTAGTTTACATTTTGTTCACTCTTCTTGACTGTAGGCAAGGTAAATTTCTCCACAATATCTTGTACTTGGCAATCACCCAAACCTCAGGATGGTCGTCAACTTTCTAAGCGTGTTAGGAATATAATGTATTGATTTGGTGTCATGATTATTGTTGCAGTATTTAACATCTCTTGGAATGCTGAATCACTGTCAGTATGATGCCTTGGCAGGTGCCCCTCCTCCCAAGTAAGTGAAGCCTTGGAGCCAACTGGCTCATAGCTGCCAGAGCTTATCATTGTTATGGTCATAAATAGTTAGATGAAGATTTGTGATATAGTTCAATTTCTTGTTCGACTTAGAATATGTGACTGTTTGGCCATTCCGTTCAATATCAAAGAAAACTGCAACATTAGATGAAATTGTTTAATCATTTAGCAGGGGTTTTAACTTAAGTGGAATTGATTAGTTTGTTCAAACACAAGTCTCCCAATAGTAATCAGAATTGTCACGATGAAAACTTGTTCATGCTTTGACTTAGGTGCTTTGCAGGTTTTTTTTATGGCTTTTTTTTAAAAGTCTTTTGATTGCAGGCTTTTTTTAATTGCAAGGGCCATTATGTTAACTACCAGGTAACCGCTTGCGGTGTTTTTCACCTCCTTGAAGTAAAGTTATCTTTTTCTTCTTATGCATCTGAACTTTGGTCAACTTTTTTCAGTTCAGCTACCTCAGTAAAAACTGTATATACTGTAACAGTACTGCATTGTCTTTTTTAAGAGTTTTGCAGAACCTTTGTCAAGTCAACATCATTATCAATTCTCAAAATTCTCTTGGTGACCTCAATGCTGCAGCACATGTCCAACAAGCTGCCATATGGCAGATCTACGGTAAAGAGTAAGTCATTAGAGTTTTAATGCACTCTGACTGGGTAAAAATAAAAAAAATATGCACTGGCGGATCTAGGGGAGGGGCCCAGGGCCCCGCCTTATTTTGGGCAAAAAAAATCACAGAAGGAAGAAAAGCCAGCAGGGCAAGCAAAAAACTGGGCCCCCCTTATCTCAAGGTCTGGAATTGCCACTGATATGTACCCTGTGGGATTGTGAAAGGACTTTAGGTGCCTATTGATAATATTAGGGCTAATATTAAATATTATATGGTATAGGTTTTTCTTGTGACTGTTGCATGTGAGAAGCTTTCCACTACAGAGCTTTGGACCCATTCCATGTGCACAACTTTCTTGTAGAAATAGAGAAGGATCGATACATGGGTTTTATTTTATTGAAACAAATTATACAGACTGCAGGCATGTTGTTAGCGTGTTGAATGCAGCAGTTGAAAGCAGCAACAACAACAACAACAAGCTCCGTTTACAAGTACTCGTTCGTGAAAATTTTACATTTTAAAGAAGGAATAATTAAAAATAGGGCAAATCAAAGCACAAATTGTACTGTCTAAAGTGGTTCCTACGGTAACCGTTAACTCCATTGTCAAACTTGTTGCGCCACTGTGCAAATAACTGTATTAGTAATAAAAAAGAGAAATCAAGTAACTTGTTAAAAATATTTCATTTTCTAACAGGCTACAATAATCTTAATGCTAATTATTAGCATATAGCCATGACAAATGATAATATATAGTGTGTAGATAACCATTATCTGTCAAGCAAGGTTATTTTGATATCACAGCAGGCCACTTGGGTCGCAGGAAAATGTCCAATGTCCATTTCAACCAGTGTTTTATTAAGGGGGCTAACGAAAGAGAAAACATATGAGCTTTTCGTCAGGACAAACAAGACCTACCACAATAAGCAGGTCTCAGTATTAGCAGGTGTCCACAAAGCAGGTTTCAACTGTATTATAAGTTATGTTAAAACAATCCTATCAGGCTGAATGTTGTTGTTTGATAGGTTGCTGCTGTTTTTAGTTGTCTGGCAGGTATCTTCACACAATTTCCACTGCATCAAAACACTTTGCCAAGTTCCGAGTCTATGTCGTCAATTAGTAAAAGTACAGGGATACAAAGTGCAGAAGCCACATGCCTCTCATTATGCATTCTTGCCGAGCAACATGCCGACAGAGTAGGTTGCACTGAATAGATTTTTCATCATTCTATACTAAACAATTACATTATGAGCTCGAGATTTCTATTTAAACAATAGAGTGTTTCTGTCGAGAAACTATTGGTCTGATAGTTGCCCCTTGGAAATTTGATGTTCTTAAAACTAGCATATTTTAAGAACATCAAATTTCCAAGGGGCAACTATCAGACCAATAGTTCCGAGACATAAACACTCTATTGTCTTTATTGTTCAGCACTAAATTTTCTTCCGTGCGCCAGTTCAAAAATCATATTGAATTATTTTCAACTTTTTTAGATGAAAGCCGTGAAAGCCAAATGTAGAATTTGAAAAAGAAAACAAACAAAAACCCTCTTAATACAAATTCAATTGTTTATTTTCTACAAGCCCGCTTGTTTACAGAAATATTCTCACGGACGAGTACTATCCATCCGGGTATTTTCCTCGGACAGGCACTATAAGCTGATAGTGTCTTTCCGCGGATGAACACTATCGCGTCACGTGATCAGTTTAAACCAATAAGAATCGGAGAAAATTTAGTGGTAAAATATAACATGTGATAGTTGACGAAGGGCGCAGCACGTATAGAAATCGAGAGCGAATAATCTGATTGTTTTAGTATAAATCTGCTAGTCGTTCAAAACTTAATCTAAATCCTCTTCACAGATACTTCGAAAACAAGCGCACACTGCTACGCTACGTACTATCTACAACAGAATATATAGTGACTAGCATAGCCAATCAGCGAACGGCATTCGTGATAGAACCCTAGTAGATTTATATTTAATAAAGAATATTACAGGGTGACGCTAAGATATGAATTTTATTTTCGAGTGGTAAAAACAATATTTCACGAACGAGCGCAGCGAGTGAGTAAAATATTGGTTTAAACGCGAGAAAAAAAATTGATATCCTCAAGCCACCGTGTAATTTTCTTTTTATTATGTAGACTAACTGATTGTTGAGCAAACAACTGTGAAAAAGCGGGAAATGAGGTCATCACCCTCAACACTGAGGATGTGGAAAATACACCACCCGCGTCAGGGAAGAAGTTTCGTATGAATATTGCGAGTGGTGTATTTTCCAGTAAAACGCTTGTGTCTTAAAAAAAATAATCAACAATTATTCCATGAGCGTGCGTTGGATATGAGTTGGCTATAATCATCTCGTATACATATACATACGAGTAGAATAATTGTTTTATTGAAAACGCCCCCAATATATAGAAAACGAAGCTAAAACAACCGTAAAAATGCCCCAAAAAATCATGGGTACGCTTACCATATTTATAGTGCACGGTATAATGACTCATAACCCAAGGTGGCTAAGACAATGAAAACTCTAAAATTGCATTATCCAATGATCCAGTTTTTAATAAAAGAAGTGATCTCCCTTGGCCCCTTTCTTTCTTATTCCTCATACAACAGCAAAGATGCCAAAATGTGTATTGTGCTTATTTACCATTGAAGGTGGACAGGGGCTATCAAAAATTTAGTGAAAAGACAACAGTAATGTCTTCTACCGTTGGCCAAGGCGTAAATATTTTATAAGTCAGAGTATCGTTAATCCTTTTCACTTTGTGGTTATTTTTCTAGGGACTGTTTCAAGAGGCATCAGACGTCCTATCATTTTGCAGAACAAAGTTTCATGAACATTCCAAGCTGTCTTGGGTTGGTAACTGCTACATATATGCTGAACAGGAAAATTTTTTGCCAAGTGTAATAGAGAACAAGCCCAGATTTCTTGTGAGCAAATAGCCAACGTGGCATAGCCAAGGAGACTATGGCTGATAGAAAAGGAGGGCTTGTAGTCTTACTGATTACAACGTAGGGGTTACCGTCAAAAACCTACAATTTTAGGCATTTTGCAACCAAACATCAAGAGTAATTTTTTCCTTCAAAGATAACACCGGGGTGATAGTATATCTCTTAAACACAGTTTCTCGGGACTGCTGTGTCAATGCGTTGAAAGGTCTGCAATAAGTTGACCATTCGCTGTCATGATCAGTAAACTTTTAAAAAACATTTTGGAACAACAGCCGAAAATTCAAATGGCTGGCCATAGCTAGAATCGGCCATCGTTTTCTGAAGGTGGCAGCCATCTTTTAATACATGTCTATAGAGAAGACCAGCTATTAGTGCTATTGTAGGCATGTGTTTTGTTGTTTTTTGTTTTAGCTTTGGATGGCGTCTGAAGCCAAAATGGAGCACAACAGAGCTTTACTACGGGGGAACTTGGAACAAGCAAAAACTTGTGTAGAACAGCTAGCAGCAGTGGATGAACCTGAAGCGCAGTACAGGTCAGCAATACAAGTCGGGTTTGTCTTGTGTTTGTTGAAACACGACACTGAGACTCGTAACAGTGCAAGCAAATCTTTTTGGTAGATACTACAAGTCCAGTCGATCAACGGTAACCAGTCGTTTACATACATACATACATACATACATAATTTATTTGATAAAGCAGGTTGGAGATCAAAATCGGCAAGACGCTAAGTCCTGATCACAACCACAACGAGGGGATAATAACTCATGACTTACAGAAGGCTGAGTATCTTGACGACTTTTTGTTTCGCCCGATGTCAATTCGCGCGCACCAAAAGTCTTTTCGCCCGGACCGAAAGTTTAAGGGATGATGTACTTAAAATTTCTCATTCATTAACCGAGCAAAAGAGACAACAATGTGGGCATAATGAAAGAAAATCACAATTTTTTTTTAGTCCATTGAGCACTGACCAGTGAGCTAACAGTTTGGGCGAGCCGAATGTAAGTCCGGGCGAACTGGTTTTCGGACGAAGCGACCGCAATTCCCATCTACTCTCCCATTCCCACCCCAGGTGGAGTTGAATGCAGAATGGGTTTAACACCTAGCTAGGGCAGGAAAAAGACAGTTCAGGGACTGGAACAAAACACGTTGTTGCTATTGTGATGTTCTAGGATTGGTAACACTTTGATGACGAAACAACTTTTTCTTTCCTATTTAGATCTGCTTTAAATGTGCTTTATTCAGGAGATTATACTGTAGCATTCCCTATGTTACAGAAGCTATTGGAAAGTTCCAGGTAATAAGATCGGATAAAATAAATTGTCATCTTAAGAATGAAATCTGTATCAGTGGTCAGCTCAGCTTTATTCCTTACCTTCTTCGAGAATGATCTGTGATCGTACATGTTTGCTGCATGATTATATGATGTCCAATTCTTTTTGAATTCTGTTTCTGTTTTGGCCCGAAGTCCAAAAGCACTTCTTCAACCGTTATAAAATGAAAGAATCCGTTATTCTGACTGCAACAACTAACCGAAACAACATTCCAAGGATGGACGTCGCACAGAGTTTCCATAAAGTACAGTGATTTATTCTTCCGGGTCTTACTTGACCTGTATAAATATGTTTGGTGTTTCTATAATCGGCTAATCAAAAGTTGGTATTCTTTATTCTGTCTGTTCCAGAGACAAAGTGTTCATAAATGATACCAAGAAATCAGCTGCTGAGTATCAAGCCAGGTATTGTCAATTCTTACTTTCAGCATTAAGAATTCTGCAACATAACAACATGACGAGACGACTTCAGGCAAATATAGTCTACAAAATATAATAAGTAAGTGTACAGCGAAAACTTAGTTCAGCAATCTCCGTTCTAAGGAACAAACCTTTTCACTCCAGAACCAAAGTGGGACATGGTGTTCGAACAAAGGTCTCGGTGCCGTTCATGAGAGTATCAAACTCGGATATAAGGAATTCCTTGTTGTAAGGAACACATCTACCAGGTCCAACAGCTGACCTGATTGTAACTCTCGCAGTCTGGGTGATCTTAACCTTCTTCGCAGACGCTCTTTAGGCTTGTCACCCAATCTTTGTCCCTCACGAGGGGAGGAAGATTGCGTGACGAGCCCAAAGAGCTTCTGCATAAGAGGCTACAGTCATGGACAAAAGTGCACTTTTGGCGCTTTTGCACATACGCCAGACGCGAATGCAACTTGGCCTGCCTAACCTCTCCCCCCACCGCACATACAATGTTGAAAACTAGTACCTGCAATTTCTCCTGATTTTCAACATTGTATTGGGTGGGGAGGGAGAACAGCAACGCGTTTTTAAAAGAATGACAGTGCTTTTTTCAAACTTCAGTTGTAAAACACAGATAATTCATCACATAACCTAAGCGTCCCAGAAACGTTTGTCCACGATTATAGGTTATTATTATCCAACTGCAGCAAATACCGTCCAAATAGTACAAATTTATAGCGATATTGTACAGTTATTTGTACAGTAGAAAACCTGTTTGCCGTACAGGTCGGCGCGCGCACGCAAAACTGTCACACTCTCCCTCTTTCACTAATAAATTTATTGACTACAGCAGTTGGATAATAAATCTCTTGTTAGATGTTTTGGTGTGTAGTATCGCTTTATAATTTTACTCGTTGTTTGTACTTTGACTCGCCCTACGGTCTCGTCAAAATACGGCACAACTCGTAAAAATATACAGCGATAGTACACACCAAAACATTTAATAAGATATATATCTTACTACCAACGGGCGACCTAAATATGGTCGTATTAACTGGACTACTGAACTTTTATTATTCTCAAAAACAAAATGGCATAATAACACAAAAGCTATGGTCTCACAGGAGAATGATTAGATCAGTTACTGGGAGTTCATACTTTTTATTTTGTTGTTATTTTCAGAATTCTTCTGGCGCTGACGCAGTTGTTTATATTACTGGAGGACCCTGTTTCTGCCTTACCATATGCCTTGAACTGCTTAACTATATCCTGTTCACACTTCATGGACAATTCCGCTGCATTAGCCTCACTCTACATCGCACAAATCCAGGTATATGGTAAAACGTAGAGTATTGCTATGCAACTGTCTTTAATCCAGCAGTTCCCTCGTCTTCGGGTGGCCTGATTCTAAGACTGTTCGGACCGTCTGAAAATCAGGCTGGTGTGAGTAGATTTATCAGGGGCGGGGTGCAGGGGGTGCGCACTTCCTCTTAGATGAATCCTTCTTCTTCGTATTCGCTTTTAAAATGTGTTTACCTCACCAACCATTTACGCCATTCCTTAGTGGTGCACCCCCTCCTAAGAAAAATCCTGGATGCGCCCCTGTTTGTGGAACTGATTTTGTCTCTGCTCCCTGTTTCCTCGGTATTTACTTCCTAAATGGGGAGATTAGCCTAGTTGGCATGGCCATTATAATCTCGCGATTTTAGGTTTATGAACAAGGTGCATTGTAGTACTCAGAAGAAGTTTGCTTCCTTGTCGTGAACTTTACTTGTTATTTTACTGACACTAATGAATTCATTTTACTTTGTTTGAAAGCTTTCATTAGGTTTACCAGCTAAAGCGGTTGCATTGATAAAAAGAACCATGATCCAGATTCTGTCACATGGTGAGTTTGAACCACTTACAACTGTTTGACATACTCAGATATAAACATATGATAATCCTGTACCTAGGTTTTTCTAAAATATGTAATATTAATTAGTGTATTTTTCTTTCCTTTGTTCTTGTGATTCACAGTTTTTTTTCCTTCAGCGTTAGAGGTGTCGAAGGCGGAAGACGGGGAAAACGTACTTTCCTTCTTTTGCGTTTGCACTGACTTTCGCGCTGAAGGAAGAACCATTGAAGAAAAGGCCTGCTCTTTGTATCGTTTGCGCATGTATTTCCCTCAACTTTCACCCGGGCCTGAGAGCCTGATATAATTTCGCTTTAAGCAGGCCATTTCGCAGTTGACATTTGCGTCAGGTTTAAAATTAGTGACTGTGAGGCCCGAAGTAACACTTTTCATGTAGGGAAACGGCTTTGACTTACGTGAAGAGGATCACGCGAGTAGCGCTTTTTATTGCTAAGCGTTTTACTCAACTTCATATTGAAACGAAGGCATAAAGTAACTCGGAAATGACCTTAAGCTGGTCAAACTTCGTTGTGCTTTACTAAACTGTTGTCAGTTTTTTACTTAGGTTCTCTGTATATACAATGCTGCGCTCGGTTTTTATTGGTCAAGTGCCAACTGACTGCTTCATCGCATCACCAAGATAAAGGACAACGGGAAAATGGTAAGGTAATCTATATCGCACGTCACATGCATAAATTTCTTTTCTGATATACAGAGAAAAATCACTTTCAATAATAGTCCACTAAGGTGAAAAAAAAAAAAATTAAAAAAAAAAAAATAAATAGATAAATAAATAAATAAATAAAATGGGTAAACACTAAACCAGAAAGAAACATTGCTAGATTGGCAAAGAGTAAGCCGGATTCAAAAGCGATCATGCACCATATCCGCGTTGTTGCTCCTTAACGAACTGCCACAAATGATTTTTTTAGTCTTTGATCAGGTGCAGATGCTTTTATAAAACAAAAAAAAAGAATTGCCACAACTATGTAACCTTGTATCAAAAGTTACTAGTTAAAGGAATGCGAAAGGCTAGTCAGTAGTACACAAACATTCTTTACATTTTTGAGGATTTGCCGTTGCGTTGTGTTCTCATACTGCTATAATCAATTGTCAAAATGTTTTTACTTTCTTGTTCTCTATCTCGTAGATTTGCGTTCTGCTTTGCCAACCCTGGACAGAATCGTGAGAGGGTTTAGAAAGTTAGGCGCTGTCAACAAAACAAGAGATGTCTTGTATTTTCAGGTGACTTCTGTGTTCGATCCTTAAGAAAACGTAACTAGCCAGGCCCCAGTCGTTCAAAGGCTGGCTGACGCTATTCAGCGGATAAATCTCTATTCAGTGGATAAGATGTAACAAAACAAAGCGCGCTATCCGACAGTGATTTATCCGTTGGACAGCGTTATCCACCTTTCGAACAATCCGGGCCAGATGTTTACTAAGAACTATTTGCCATACTGATGGTTCAATACTATATCTTTCGCCAGTGATTACACTGAAGTATTTCCATAAAACAATTTTGGAAACTGAAACAGAAATCTTGGGTACATCTGCTGAATGAAGCACAAGGAAGGTACTCAAAACTAAAACATCAAAGCGGTAAATGCTAAACCCATTTGTTTCATTTCTTTCAGGCCAGGATATATGACGAGTTAGGTTTCACTATCGAAAGGAATGCGTGTGCTGCAGAGTGCTGTGAAATCCTGCAAAGACAACCCGTAAACTGTATTCGGTCTTCTCTTTTTGTTTTGTAATACACCTGGAGCTCCTCTAGGAAACTAAACATGAAGGCTAGAAAGTGCCGGACTACACCTGACCAAGCGTGCATTTCGATGCAAGGTGGCATCTATGTTCCAAGTTAGCATACGGTGACACAAGGTCTCGTCAGCTAAGGGTGGCATTCTGCGAGACAGGAGCGATTTCCAAGCACTGGGCTTAAGACAACTTGAGAACCATCAGAAGTTTAAAATGCTTCTGGCGCCATATAAGATGGACAGGACTCGCCAGAACCCAATTTGCTAATACAAAAAACATATCATTTGTTTTCTTATATATTCTGTAACGTTTCGCTAATGACACTGGAGTATGTTTATAATGTATGATTCGTGTTAACTGTAGAAGTACTTTAGGCGTGCTTGGAGGTATGAGGAATCCCATCAATAAACGAGATGCCCGCCCCTGATGCTGTGTTTGTGTTTATTAAGATTAGTTACAAAATATTTTATAATCGTTTCAGGGTGAGTAGAATATAAATGTGACTGAATAACTGACAATACGTAGTTCCCAGTATATTTCAGCATGAAAGTGGCGTGACTATATTGACTGAATTTTTCTTTTGGCCAAAACAAAATGACGTGATAACTAAGTGCATGTACTAAAAGCAGGGCTTTCCTGTGGCAATGAAATTGTAGAGATCCTAATTAGAAATATCGTGGAAAATAACTCCAGTACTGCAGTTAATAAATCAGTCATTAAGTGATTTGTACAAAACATATACAGAAACGTTTAATTTACTTTTAAATTGCTGCTGTACAGGTAATGTAAAACGAAATTGACAAAATTGAATGCAGAGATTTCCTTGACTTTACTGAAAGTCGCCGGGGCATTTTGTGTCTTTCATTTAGCTTGCTCCGCCTTCTTGGCCTGAACGTCTTCTTTTGCCTGAAAGAAAACGTTGCATTTTACTCGTCTGTCACCAACAAAAAACATAAAAACCCCCAATCAGATATTCTTAGAACTGCCAAACTGCTATTATCCCTTTTCTTGAGTAGAAGAAAAATCTGATTGAACTGAATTTATAGCACTATACCTATATTTTAACCAAATCTGATGTTGACATGGATGGTCACATATGGGTGTTATCAACCAAGCGTGAGGTCAAGATAGTTTGATGTTGTTATTGTTGGCACGTTTATGGACATCTTGACTGAACAAGCTTGGTAAATAATCATTGTAAGCCCTTTGGGAAAGTGCTCTAGCGTGAGACAGTGGATAGTTCCAAGCAGGCAAGATAGTGCCTTCTTGCCCACTCAGGTAGCCAATCACAGTGCAGGATTTGGTTCATCTTGCCTGCTCATGGATCAAGCCATATCATAATTTCAACTACTGTCACAAGACACGGCCCTTGTAAGCAGTAGCTGGAGGACATGTTACTTAATGGGCAAATCTGTTCTAGTTCTATAGTCTACATATAGACATACTCGCCCTCGAAGGGAGAATTAATTTCCTTCTACAGGTTTGAAGAGCCAGATAGTCTATCAATGCTGGCAATTAATTTCAGTTAAAGTTAAACATACTTTTTCCACCAATGGCACCAATTTTCCCTGTTTGGCCAAGACTTTTAAAAGTTCCATGATCAAAGGTAGATAGTTGTGTTTTCTTCTGATGTTCTCAACCTGTAAAACAACATACAATTCCATCATTGTCACGTATGACTTACAGAAGTCAAGCTTAGTTTTTGTACAAACAAAAACTGTATGCAAACACTAGGAGGCAGGAAAAACAGAGAGTTTGGAATGGAATACCATATCAGAGTCGACTAAGCCCTGATAATGGACCCTGTTTAGCTTTTTGTGTTGAGGATTGTTCCTTTATATTTCATTTTCCAAAAATAATCACATTCCTGCATGTGAAACTGACAGAGTAGCATCACATGATCTGGAATAGGGACAAAAACAAACCTAGTCATTAGAGCTCTTATCCAATCCATACTGATTTTGAAACTTGTAGCATTGATTGATGGCTTTTTAAAAACTGTTAGTAATACATTGTTTTGTTCCAGTATGTTATTATCCATCATCAAAAGGATCCATAGCCTACCTTGTATCGTATCATTTTGTCATCCTCTCCCACAATAAGTGTCTGCAGTCGAGAAATTTCACTATCAGTGTTCTTTATAATAGCTTGAAACTCGCTTGCTGAAGATGCCATCTGGTCAGTCTCCATTCCCTCTCCTCCCTGGAAGGCAAGAGGATTTTATACATAATTTACTACTTTATGATTGTGACTCATGTTCATACAATCCACAATCTTATTTGACGAATGATCAATATTGAAATAACAATCAATCAGGACGGATGTGTTGTTCCAGGATATATCCATACCCTTCTGATGGAGGGTTTTTTGGTCTGAGCCCCCCCCCCCCCCCAAATTTCTCTAGAAACTATCATTTTGGTTTATACTTTGTTTTAAAAATCTTGGCTTTTGAACCCCCCCCCCCCCCCCGGGAAATTTAAAAAAATCCTTAGGGTGGGTATGGACAATTTCTGGAACAACACAATACACTTCAGCAACAAGGAACAATAATTTATCACCTCTGAAGTCTGTCTTTTCAATTCCTCCAACTGAGAAACATAGAAGGAGAGAAAAACAAAGGTTACCTTGCTGTCAACGCAAGAAATTATTCCAAAAAAATATTAAAAATAAAAATTGTTAGACCATATTAACATGTCAATAGAGTGAAGCACCACCTATATTACCCTATTTAGACTGCGGAGGGGGGCAGTACCTGTGCTGACATAACTGTTTATAACATTTTCTCTATATAAGTATCTTGAAACAATTTGGCATGATGTGTCATTGTTCTCAGAACTTGATGTTCGCAGGCAGCAGGCTAGTCTTTCAGATGGCAGATCTATAAGGTGGCAGCTGTTAAACAAATGCATATATTGAAAAACACATCTTGTGGTCCCTTCAATTCACTGAATGTTGTCACTTCTACAACAAAACATCAAACCAAGCTTATACTGTAACGCAGTATGCATTGTCCATGGGTTGATATCCCTGTACAACCCACAGGGGGAATGGCAACCCAGGGGAATGGCCACTACCACTGAGGTTGTACCCACTGATATCTGTATATTAACCTATTAATAATCACCCTCTTTCCCTTCTCTCCTTGTGGAGAATGGGGCCATCAATTTGTCTCCTCAAAGCAGCTTGGTCTTTTTCTGCCAAACCTAAGTTAATATTAGCCTGTTGCATGTAAAAATACCTGGTCTAAAATCTGTGTTTTTCTCTGGTTCAGTCTGTCAATATCTTTGAGGTGAATTGACTTCCTTGATGAAACAATTGCCATTAGGTTGAAGTGGATTTCCTCTGCTGAGTATCTGAGAGACAAAATTTCATTGAGCAACATTTATTCATTATTTAGTATTGTTTTGGTGTGTTAAGTAAAGCATCACCCAGTAACTAAAAATTCCAATTCTGAGTGAGCAAAATACCCTAGTTACTGATTCATCTTTCACAAACATGCTTTAGTGACAAAGTAAATTATAACCCAGAAATCAGAGGCAGTTAGCAATACGTGGGAAAATACTATAAAACTAGAACTTCAGTTTTTGTATCATTTATCATAAATTTATATTTTATAGAATTTTTGATTATTTAGCTTGCAGATATTAACTATAGGTGCTCTCAAATTCCAGTTTAAAGAAAGCTTATGATGATAGATGATGAGCTATATTGTAACTATATACTTTTGGAGTGATCAATCTTTTTTATTTCTACCTTTTGGAGAGATGATAACTAAAAAGAAACCATTACATACACAGTAGTTATGGAGGACTACTCGTAGTTCATAATCCCTTCCTCTTTGTACCCTCCCTCTCTTCATCTTCAACTCCAATCAAAAAGCCTTGAAAAGAAATAAGCCCCTGTTACTTAAAGGAGCTCAGTCACGGTTTGCACGTTTTGAAAAGTTTAGCCTAAATTTTTCAAATTCGTCGTTTGCAACCCGTGTCAATCTTCGCCATCCTTGACCATCCTTGTTCCTTTATGGTTTATTATTATCTCTTTGATGTTTTTCTATCTTAGTAAACTATTATTTTCAGGTTTCCTTCCATTTAAAGGAGATTTTGTATGTAGCCAAAAAAAGACAAAACACTGTGACTGAGCTCTAACAAATGCAGTGATGGTACCTACTTCTGCATTCTTGTTTCTATGATTGGCTTGCAGACAGTGAGCCAGTTTTCTGGAGTACAAGGTCCTAATAAAAATAATGTCAAAGATGAATCTGATTAGTGTTCACTGCAAATAAGTTTTCAACAATTAAGTTGTAACCAGGCAACCAAAATGAAATTTTTCATGCATTTCCTTTTAATGACTAGTGGCAAGAGATTACACTCTAATTGTTGCGACTGACATTCACTGTTGACTCTGTTTTACAGCGACTTCAGTTCACATCAAAATGAAAGCATGATGATATTATTTTTGTTAGTATGTAAATAAAAACTAATAGTTTTATCAAAGGCTTACCCAGATCAATTGGTCCATCTCTTAAACCATCCAGCTCATAAAGCTTGCCGTTAATTGGAACATAGGCCACAAAGTGATATACATTTTCATCTTTCTGAGGGAGTTTAGCATCAAATTCAAACATCTGTTGTCTACAAAACAAGAAAATGCTTCATGAAACTTAAATTCAGATGCAACTTTGCCTTGTATCTGTGCTGTTGCAATCCTCACCTTACATAGCTCGTAGACTGTTCAGACCTACACAGATAACAAACTTTTTAATGTCCTTTTAAATTAATTACTGAATATTCTTTACAACAATTATTCAGTAAGCTGTTTGCAGGAAGTTTTTGAAATTAATCTAGTCTTATGGCCTAGCTAGCTTCCACAAGCCTTCTGTAGCTCAATGGTAAAACATCTGACTGGTGTCCAAGAGATCATGTAGGTTTGATGCCTGTTAGAGGATTTCAGATTTTGTCTTTTTAAGTAGCTTGTATCACTGACTGAATAATATCTTTCCTGTTGTGTTTCTGCAAGGCTTCTAACAATTGCCATAATTTTTTCAACATAAATTTAAAGACTATTTATCTTATTGATATTAATCCAAACCTGGCAAAACTATTGTGCACTTGTCTAATAACATCAGAGTTACTGAGGCTGAGTCCCTTTAACTGTTGACAGAAATCATGTGAATAATATTAAATCTTTATTTGTATAGTCAATAGGACTACCTGCTTGTCTAATTTAGAAATAATTGGATGAAAAAAGTTCTGAGTTCAGAAAACATAGGACAAGGCCATAGGCTGGGTTGAATTTGGTTGTCAGAGGAATTTTTTTAAATCCAATTATTTCCAAATTGGACAAACACATAGTCCTCTTACCAATATTATGGTGCTACAGAACTTTCCAAATTACTTGAAATGTTTATTTCGACAGTTTGCAAAATTATTAACAAATAATATTATCGTGACTGCTCTTGTATGGGATTTTGGGCTCGTAATCTAACTATTTCTACTCATATTTTGTGTTCAATTATAATTACCAAAGTATAATCTACAGTACATACTCTAGCATAAACAAATGAATACTTAAAATACATAATACTAATTATAACAAAATTATTTAATTTTAAATTCAAGCCTCAGGTTAAAATGTGGTTTAAATGCTCATTAGTCTTACTAGTTAGTTTCTTGCCTTGGCTGGACAATGGCTATTAAATAATTGCTTACTATGGGTAAAGAGTGATGGAAAGCTTGCAACAGATAAATACACTGAACTTACTGATGAATCAAATGTCGCTGAAAACTCTTTGAAACTAGACAAGGTGGCACCAAGGTCCATGTCTGGATGATTGCAATTAAGGAGGACACTCAAAATTGCCTGAGTTGCACAGGCATTCGTAATCACCTAGTTAAAAAAAATGAGCTTGCTATAGTATTAAAAATAATGGACTTGAGAGTTTACCAAGTCTAGTGAACCTGGCATATATGTCAGTTTCAGTGCCTGCTGTTTTCTGGAAAATTAAGGAGTGATGCTTGAAGAAAGTAAATGCTATTAAACTTCACGGGTTGCCTTTAAGGTCAAGATCAAAATTCATATTTAATATCATTTTAGTCTATAAATCCCGATGGGATTTCAAGCTGAAAATTATTATTATGAAGAAAATAGAAAAGAACAGTCAGCTACTTAAATGAAGTGGGGAATGTTTTCAACATGAACATCGTCACAGCATGTCTGTGAAATGAAACAAGTTTTTGATTGTTGCATCAACATGACCCAAGTCATGTAAACATTAGCATGTTGCATGTTTTTAATAGTTGAAAGCAACAAACGTCCTTTTCTCTCTACTCAGCGGCAGAAATTATTGGAAACACCTTTCTGTAAGAGTATTCAGCTTTTTACTCACTTGCTTGGCAAAGAATATTCCAAGGGAGCGACTTTCATGTACAATGGGCCCAGTTGGCTCTTCACCAGGCTTCCATTTGAACAGAAATATAAGACCATGAACAGGCCTAGGAATGAAATTAAGACTCCTATTAGATCAGAATATGAGTACAGCTACAAATAAATATCCTGCTACTTTGAACTTGCAGGGCAAACGAAAAATTGTTCAAAATAGTGGGTGTTCAAAATAGCCAATAGTAAACGACTGTAGGGAAAACCCAAGGGAAATGATTTGAGTTCAAAATAACGGGGAATTCAAAATAAGCAAGTTCGAATTAGCCGGGTCCAACTGTACTGCAGCTGTTAGGCATTTTCCTAAAGTTTTACTATACTCTTGTATGCAAAACTACATATAATTTGACAAATTCGAAACATTAAGTCAACAAAGGTTGCTTGAGCATAGATAATTTGAGAAGAAAAGCAAGAATGAGACTGCAATACCTTAAATCTTCCAGAGATGCCTCATCGAGACTGTAGATCTCTTCCACTTGAATGCCAGAACATCCTTCACAAGAGCAAACAGTGTAACAATGTATTCATTATTTTAGGGAGGTGAAGTTTTAGAAAAACTGTAACATAATGGTCTTGAGAGACAACAAATTATCGCAATTTGTTACCTACACTGTATTTAAATTTACTACTTCAGGATAAAGGAAGAAGTAATTTATGAATGGAAAAGCAGGTAAACCATCTTGCCCATTATAAATCAATCAAAGATACCTTACAATATATTTTTGACCTTTGTTTGACTAAATCAAGAATTCATTGAGACTTCAAAGAGATAAAATTCAAAGTGCATCAGGAACTCGAGCTTTCGCTATTCTTATGGATATCAAAGGGAGAAGTTGGGAGGGGCAAGAATCTTGAAAATCCATGGGGGAAGCAGGAAATCTAAGGGCAGGATATAGTTGATAAAATCTCTGAGGGGGTACATGAAATCTTCTTCCAACTGTAGAGGTCAGTTTCTCATGCAACCCAGGATTTTCAATGTAATTAACTGTGTGGGTTGAGGCCAAGCAGTTCATGCTTTGTTCAAGGTATTTTTATATTGGAATGAAAACGCTCTCTGGTTAAAAATATATTGAAAACATAAGCTTTCGGCTATCAGTCTATAGCCTTTCACGAATGAAAAATGTGGCTAATGGTTACCCACCGGCTGTTATTTCTAACATTCTCAATAAGAAGCCACCCCCATCTATAGTTCCTCCACCAGAAGAACTGGTTTCTATGTTCTTCAAATGGGCTGATCCATCTAATATGTACCAGAGTTTTGCATGTCTCCCTTACATCAGCGGCCTAACCGAGCCCCTCACAAGATTACTCCGCAAAAATGATATCCGAGTTGTCAACAAACCACTTAAAACCCTTCAACAAGAATTCCCGTCACCAAAGTTCAGACAACCCTCAGATTTTCAATGTAATGTTGTTTACAAAATTCCATGTAAAGACTGCCCTTGGAATTACATAGGAGAAACCGGAAGATGCTTCCAAACCCGAAAAAAGGAACATCAAGAAACTTGAAGAACTATTCAAATGGCTCTAATGTTGCCAACCATGCGTGGCAAAACAATCACTCCATTGATTTCGACAATGCTTGTGTCATTGACAAAGGTAATTACCGCATTCGGAAAACACTAGAATCTTGGCACACAGCAAAAACCATCGACGCGGAAAACAACTCAAAACCGTTGCCTAGGCAATACTCGATTTTATTGTAATCAGGCCTCATTTACATTTTTATCTTCTAGCTTTTTTCACGCTTGTTTTTATTCTCAATTTTTTGTACCCCATTCGTATATATTTTCGCTTGCGCGCCACATTTTTCATTCGTGAAAGGCTATAGACTGATAGCCGAAAGCTTATGTTTTCAATATATTTTTAACCAGAGAGCGTTTTTATTCCAATATGTCTTATCCTGGTTACAGTTCTATTTTTATTTTTCTATTGTTGGTTACTCACCACGTTCTTCCACTTGGCCAACAACATCACCAAAGTATTGGGAGAGAACGGTGAGAGATATGTGCTGGGGTAGGGGGGACAATGGGATGAAAGGCTGATTAGCTGGGAAGAGAGGGAGGTGAGAAGCCTGCAGGTCTTAATAGAAACCTATCTTAACCATGAACAGAGGGCTTGGAAGATGAAAGATAGAGGGAAAGAGAGGGTTGGAAGGTTGGGAGTGCTTCAATTCATATGAGAAATCTAAATACGTTTACCCTTGACAAAATATAGTAAGTTAATGTAGAAGAGATCAAAAGTGACAAAAGGGCTGGCACATATAATACAAAAAAAAAAGACGAAACACATATAGGATGATTTCTTCAATATTTCAACATCCCATTTCTAACAAAGGAATCACAGTCAATAAAAAGGTTGTACTAGTGATTGACGTGTAACTGATATTATAAGTAGCTGGATTTTAATGCATATTGTTTGTGATTGTCACAATAGGAATCACGCAATATCTTGTGAGCGAAAAACTAGTTAATTATCATTTTTATCAGCAAAAATGCAGTTAAACGTATTAACCGCGCGGTTTTAAGCTTCCTTAGGCTTCTTGTTACTTCATGAAAGGGGATTCAAAATATTGTAACATCTCGGACTCCTCGTCACACGAAGTTAGACAAACGTGTTAAAAGAGAGTTTCTGCAAATCCAATTAATTTGACAGTCCAAAATTTATAAACGCTCTTAACTGCGACTTCTACGGCATCAGATCACTCACTCGAATGTCAAAAACAGGAACGGAAGATGATCAGCGTGAACTGAATTGGAATCTTCTGGTATATAAACAGGACCGTTCACAGTCCAAATGAATACTTGGCATTATATAATGAATCATGATACGTACCAAAGCCACGGATTAATTCAGTGAAAACTCCTGGATCGCTTTCTATCAAACACCATTCGCCTCCTCCGGCCGCCATGATGTTGGATTCTTCCCAGAGGTCTGTTCCGGAAGTAGTTCTACTAGTTCCCAGATCTTGTTAGACCACTAGACGTAGAGACCTGGAAACGAACTAACTTTGAATATTCAAGATGGCGAATGAAGCTGAGACTGCTTTCCGCTTTTGACAGTCTGTCCAATCTGACTAGCTACTATGAAGCAAAAATATTTCTTTAGTTCTTCAATATGGTGTATCAGCTACTCGATGATCTCATGCGCAAGTTGCAAAATTGCTCAAAGAGGTTAAATCGACAATGTGGCGACCGCCATCGGGGCAGATCACTCGGCCGCCGGGAGCGCAAGGTTTTCCCCGTGCGGTAAGCATCGTGCTTGAGCACCTGTTGCCTGTCATATTTATCTCTCTAGTGTGGGTTACCACAAACACTACAAAAATATTACTATCTCAATCGAATCGTTTCCTAGTCTCCTGTTTTGTGAATTTAATTTCAGGCAAATCAGCAGCAAATGCATCTGGGATTTCAAACACAGATACCGCAAGCATTTCCCTTGCAACAGATAATAGCCAGTCCAGTGCCATCTTCACAACATTTGGGATTGCGTCCACAGTGGGTTGGTCCATTCAACCCAGCGACAGGTTTTCACAGCCCACCAAGGGGTATGATTCAACCTCCAGCTGCTCAGGTCCCAAATATTTCGTCAGCAGTACAGCAACAATTGCCTTTGTCATCTCCGTTGCCTTTAGCTAGAGGGGTTACTCCACCAGTTCATCGGCCTGTTGTACCATCTACTTTGCCTTCGCCTAGAGGAATCACATCCCCTGTGTTGCAATCTTCACTGTTCAACAGCCCATCATGGCAAGTGAGGAATTCCCAGCCATCTGTATTCACCTTAAACCAAGGACCTGTAGTTATGGCTCCTGCTGTACCATCACCTAGAGCTCATCCATCCCCCACCCAGCAACCACTTGTGTCCTCTAATTTTCTACCCCATAGAGGCACCCCATCTCCGACTCTGCAGCCACCGATGTCTGCTATTATGTCTCCTCCCAGAGGAATTCCGTCATCCCCAATCAAGCAACCTGTTCCCCCAACTGTGGTGTCACCTAGGAGAATTGCATCCCCAGTACTTCAATCTTCACCTTTCAACAGTCCAGCGTGGCAACAAAGAACTCCTCCCACCAGATTCCGCCCAATTCAGAGAGGGCCTGTTGCTTCATCCTTCCCACAACCAATTATGTCACCTCCTTCACCTTCACCCAGAGCAATCCCTTCCCAAACCCAGCAGCAATTTGCACCTCCTACTTTGCTTTCACCAAGAGGGGTCCCATTGCAAGTACAACATTCTCCTCCTTTCCACAGTCTATCTAAGCTAGTGAGAGATCCTCCGCCTGTTAATAGCTTACACCAGGGTTTAACTGTTGCTGCAGCTTTGGATAAATGCATTCAGGATAAACAAGTGATTGGTATGAGCTCTCATATGCAACAGCCCAGTAACAGTGTAGGCTTAGGTCTAGCTCAACCCAGGAGGGAGAGTGTAATTCAAGTACCACCTGCCATGACTGGTCCTCATGGAATGTGGCCTCCTGCATCACATCAGCTCAGTGGACTGCAGCCACCTGTACCACAACAGTTTAGTAGGCTCCAGCCACCTGTACAGCAACAGTTCAGCAGGTTGCAGCTACCTGTACCACAATACTTCAGTCCTGTCAAAACAAGGACGCCTGATTTCAGTCCTGATCGTAGATCTTTTGGTCGTAAGAAAAATTCTAGTCCATTGAATCCACAGCACAAGAGTGGTTTTCACAGAGATGGTGAAAGAGGAAGAGAGTGGGGAAATAGGAGGTTGGTGACAGATTTACAAAGTGCACTAATTGTACAATTTAATTAATGTTTAAGAAGTAGATCATATTTTCTGTGTTTCTGTCAAGTCTGGGAGAGCGAGAAATGTTGTAGGAACACAAGTGGCAGGTGAGTGTTTCCACAGCTTTTTTGAGTTTTCTCAAACTTTGACAAGTGTTTCTTTTAAACAATTAGATTATAAGCTCAAGATTTCTATCGCGTGATGGCGCCCTTGTCAACTGTCACGCATAGAAATTAAGAGCGAAGACTCTCTTTGCTCGCACCATCATTACATCAATAGCTTGTGCTACCTCAGGTGTTTCTGAGGTAAGCCTTAAAGCTTGCACTTTCCTGCAGACTGTTTTTCTAAATCTACTGAGAAATTTCTGATGAGTCAAACTACATGTATTTCATTTAAGTACGAATTACTGCAATCACCAATTATTTTTTCATATATCATTGTATGAAGGTTGTCAAGGTTACTCTATAAGTATATTGTAATTCAGTTCAAGTCTGGATGTTGTGATATATACTGTCCTGTAAGTCTGTATATTTTCTGTTATTGCTTTTATTGAAAAAAAAAAAAAGGAACTACACCCCAGGTGCTGGTGGCAGGAAGAGCCCTAGAGTTTCTCGTTGTTTTTCTCCTCCTCCTCCTCATGTTGAACGAGTGGTAAGGTGTGTTGTGTCAGAGGAGTTTTACACCAAAAAGCAGAGTGATAAGGTATGTGTACTCTATACATTCTGTGGCTCAATATAAGTATGATCTGATGGCCCAAAGATGCCAGGTGATAGAATGTAGGTTAAAACAATTTTCAGTTGAGTGTCAAAAGTAATTCATGTTTGATATGGTTTTTTGCTTGAAAACTCATTGTGATTGGTTTAAAACATTTTCGCCCTTTTCTCATGCAATCACAGGAAGAGCAATCTGACCACATGTTCTCATGGTTTCATTTTTATGTAATATATGTTGAATTATTCTGACTTGCATTTTGGTGGGTTCTTACTTACGATCAACTGAAGGACAGACATTTGTTTCTTTATTTTATAAAACAAATAGATTCCATGTTGGAGACAACTATTCAGTAATTTATCAAGGACATCAAAATGTGGTAAGAACATCAGTGACACACTCAGCTATTGCCTCATGTGCCACTCTTTTGTTCTTTCTACATTTTGACGTCATATGCGATCAATTACTGACATGATGCATGGCAACATAGAATCTATTTGTTAAAAAGGAAAATTTAAACTTAGGATGATGACAATGGCAATGTCCAAGGGACAGAAAAACTCACTGAACTGCACAACAAATTTGAGAAGGAAATATTGAACATGCCATCTGTGGAATGTGATGATGACAAGAGTGTTAACAGCAGGCAGAGTACTGGTGCAAATTCAGATCTTAGTGATAATGAATCACTTGGTGACATTGAGTTAAATGAGGACCCACCAGAGGATGAAGAAAGTCCACCAAAATCCAGGTTTAGGCGGAAGTCAGATGTCAGTAATTATTCAGAGTTTCTTGGCATTAGTGATGAGGAAATTAACAGTGATGAAGATGGCAGTGAGTTTAGAAGTCAGGGGTTGAGTGGCAGCAGCTCTGAAAGTGATGATGATGGTGATGACGATAATGATGGGGACAATCAGGAAAATGGAGGCTTTGACGACGATGATGATGACCTGGTTGAGGATGAGCATGACCATAGAGGCCCCAGTGTAGCAGGGGTCAGAGAAAGAAAGATAGGAGATCCTAGAAGACTTCATCCTGAGCTTTGGTTTAATGAAGCAGGAGAGGTAGGTATTAAAGTGATAAATTTTTAATGAACAAAGTTTCACATGTATACCATGGTCTCCCAGAGTTTGACGTTGACCAATGCAAGTACAACCATACTGTCTACAACTGACTGATAGATATATCGTTCATTAAGCAACATATGATATATTTTTGCAAAGAACCTTAAATAGAGGGGTTTATTAAAGGTCAAGGTGTTGAGCTTAGATGATTTATGTGGTATAGTTAGCTGTCTTGCAACTTACTGGTAAAGAAATGGGAAAATGTGGAAATTGTATGTGAACAGGAATAGATTTTTGTGGAAAAACTAATTTAACTGAGCTCAGTAATTTTTCTTGTTTTAGTGCCATGGTATGTTAGATCAAAAGTTTTTGATCACTGGGTTATCTTAATAAGTATTGAATGCCAAGTATTCTGCATATTTAGAAATCAGATTGTTAATGTCAGAAACTGTTATGACTTATTGACAGGAGTAAATGCATGAAATATGTCGTCTTGAGTGTTCACCAGTAGAATGTGCTAAGGATGAGGAGAAAGAAGATAAATATATGTTATCTGTTACCTGTTCAAGAATATCAAGATTTAGCATCCTCCCCCCTCATGTCAAGGCGTGGCACTATTTTGATAAGAGTGATATGAACTGTGCCTTACAAGCCATATGTAATTTCTCTATTCTTATTATTTTATTATATTTCTTTTTGTTGCGCCATTTACTTTCTCATAGACAAATGATGGTCCAGTCTGTCGATGCAGTGCATCTGACAAGCAGCAAGGAATTCGTCACAGTATTTACCCTGGTGAAACTGTAAGTACAATTTAGAAAGGTTTGTGAGTATACACTTAGAGTTCTATTTGTCAGGATTACACTGGTCTTTTTCTTGATGTATATTAACTTTTCATAGTGATTATTAACATCTTGTCAAAAGTTTTTCCATCTGTCAATATTGCACAGCCAAACTGTTTTTTTTTCAAGGTTTAAGAGTTTAACTAAGTTCACAAAATAAAAATGGTTTTGTTCTTTGGAAGCTGTATAATTATGATACATTCTGAAAAAAATAATACCAAAAGGGGGTGCTTATAGTTCTCTTGAAGTTTATTATTCATGTTATTTTCTAACAATATGTAACATATATTTTTACAAACTAAGGTCATTCCAGCTTGTGATCCACTAACAAACAACGCAGACAAGTTGCATCATTACTGGGTGACTGTCACACCACACACCAATTTCATGGTATGTCGACACAATCCATCATGCCACTGAATTTGCTTTGTTTGCTTGGCTGTATGTGTTCCCTTCCTATCACCATCAGCCACACAGTGTACATCTAGTACATCTAAGTTTTTGTGTAGAGTTTACTTAAGCATCAATGCCACAGATGGTTGAGGGACAAGGAGGGGACTGTCATGATTTATTCCAGCTATAATAACCTCAACAGTCAGTCATTATATAAAACTAAACAAAATTAATTACTTACAAAAAAGATTTATTGTTGCTGTGAACCATGCAGGACGTTGGAAAAATGCATCAAGAACTAAATGTCTCTTGCTCTTAGTCTTCCAACATTCCATATGGCCTAATGCAGCAGTGAATCAAGAGAAATAGAAGGCTCTGTTGCTCAGTTCTGTTCACCTGAGATTTTTCGTTTTTGATCCTTAGGTTACAATATAATTTGCAATAAATATAAGTACATAATTACTGATTCAGTGGTACCAGTAGTCCAAATGTTTTTGAATACCTAACCTGAACATCAACACTGATTTGGTTAATTAGCTGTTTCCAAACTTGAATGTCTTAACTGTTTCCTTCGCAGACAGAGAATCCGAGTATTATCCATTTTGAAGGGAAAGATTACACTTTTGAGGGATTTTCTATGTTTTGTCATCACCCACTGGAACACGTGAGTCCAAATAATTGCTTTTAACCCTTTCCATCAACATTTTTTATTTTTTATACAATCCTGTATGACCACCTCCCATTTCCACCCCATCCCACACCCTTTGTCCCCATCCCCCTCCACACCCTTTGTCTCCATCACCCTCCACACTCTTTGTCCCCATCCCACACCCTTTGTCTCCATCCCCCTCCACACCCTTTGCCCCTATCCCCCTCCACACCCTTTGCCCCCATTCCCTTCTACACCCTTTTGTCACTTTCTCCTCCACACCCTTTGTTTCCATCCACCTCCACACCCTTTGCCTCCCATCCCTCTCCATACCCTCTCCCCCCCCCATCCCCTCTACACCCTTTGTCCCCCATCCCCTTTCAAACCCTTGCCAGAAACCTAAAATATACACTCATTGCATTTATCTTTCTAGGTACCTCTTTGCTCTGTGATTCGATTCAATATTGAATACTCTCTACATGTCATTAGTGAACCAGTTCCAGAGGTAAGTTGTTGTTTTCTATCTTAGCTCCATGAACATTTGAAAAGATTACCTACAGGGTGTACACTTTAGGTTAGACTTTGTTTACCCTGAAACATTTTTCAAGTATAACATGACATAGAATTTCCTTATTATTTAAATGCCCATATGTTTCATTTCAGAATTTCTGTATTAAGGATCTTGACTTGTTCTCACAGTTTCTGTTTTACAAAATGCTTGAACTGGCAGACTGGGAGTTAAAAGGTAATCTATATAATTATATTCTAAAGTAAAACACAACTGCACTTAATGCATCTTTAGAATACAGGAGAGCTTGAAATGAAATGAAATGTGTTTAATATGATAATTTATTAATTAAATAAGTTAGTAATGTAATTTTCTTTCTGAGGTTGTTCTGACAGTCATTTAATTATTCATTGCCAGGAAATATTCAAGATTCTTGTCAACGATACCACTTCATGCCAAGATTTGTTCACAGATTGACAGGTAAATGTGTATGTAAGCACACCCCATCAAAAAAAAGAAGGTAGACAAGCATTGCATAATTCTAACCAAAAAGTATCTTTATGTTACCAACCTTAATAATAATTTCACATCCACTTTATTCTCCAATTTCCCCTGGTCTTGCATTCTCTATTCTTGATTACAACAACATTTTCCATTTCTAGACCAGGAAAATGCCATGAAGGACCATGAACTTCTTCCAATGAGTCAAGTGTTGTCTTATATTTTGGACTCTGCTGAACCTCTTGTGAAGGTTAGAAATTAGACAAAATTCATGGCAGAAGAAGGAATCTATATACTCCTTGCTTTGGAATTTCTGAATCATGTGATTCAATTGTTAGATCCAGTGTAATTAATAAATGCTGTTCTTTTGTCTTTGTTAGTCCAGTGATTTAACTCTCAGTGCTGATAAATTGGATGAATACAGCAAGTCATGCATCAATTCTATTGTGATGAATCCAGATAAGGTGAGGTCCTATTTAAATGTAGAAATCAATTTTTAAAAATGTTTCCAGCACTGTCAAAAGCAGTGTCTTTTATTAGCAGGCAGGATAACAGAGGCAGTGGAAATCATGGATTGGACATTAATTTGTTCTTAGTCAGGAGTAGTGAACTCCAGAATGAAGTGGGTGGCAAATAATTTACTGAGGGTGATTGTATACAGACCGAAAACTGTCTTCTGTCAAACTAAACAGATCATAAAGTTGTAGTTTGGAACTATATCAATTTGTGTATATTGGACATGACTGAAATTGCTGGATGTCAGTAGCAGGTAGACAAAACTTGCACATTTCAACAGGGCTGTGTCTGCCTTGCACATAGAGAGTGTGTCTGAAGAAAGTGCATTTCTGCCTTCCCGCAGACAGGAGTGAGTAATAATCAGAACATTTTTTTGAAAAGGCCCTTAAAGCACAAGTCCATGGATTGACATGGAAGTGGACATGTTAGCTGGTCACCATCATGACATCTTCGTACAAGCATCCTTTCTGAAATGCAGATGGGCTAAAGTGACCCACCCACAAATTAGCTAAGAATTTTGCTTCTTTGTTGGAAAACATAACCGTGCTAGCTCTTTGCAAGTAATCTGTCAGCATTTTGTCAGGTTGTCTTTGGGAACAGTACGCCTGTACTTTCATACCAGAGGGCAGTTTCAGAGTAGTATGTAAAGAACAAAGCAAACCTGGGACTAGTTAATCCAATATGACCATT
>NC_138145.1:13406560-13464060 GCF_964199315.1 Orbicella franksi | reverse complement strand
ATCAAGTTGAGTCGATGTGGGGGCGAACTCGCCATGGGGCGAAACCGGCAGTTACCTTTGTAAAACCCTTTTAGAGGACCCAACGATTCTTTTTGTTTCATTTAGATCGAATTGGAGAAGATGCGCCTTACAAGGTGAGCTTGTAGATGCAACATGTTTTTGTGTCTAACTAAAATCTGTGAATGTTAAGGTTGCAATTGATGGCTTATTTCAGTAGATTTGATTCTATATGGAACAATTAATTTGCGGAGTTCGTTTCTGACGCGATTTGGTTCGGTCTTATTTTAAGGATCCATTTCTGTGGACTGCACACTATTTCAACTTCACGTTCAGCAAACGGTTACAATCTTTTCGTTGTACTTTTTTTCTTCTATAAAGTGCTATGCGTCGTGATGTGGTGGTAGAAGTGAGCAGTCGAGGAATGATCAAGACTGGTTTGAAGTCTGATATCTGTCAGGTTAGGTTAGCCCTTAATTCTCAGGAGTAATCAATATCTTACCAGTAGTTCTTCTCCTTAGAATATCACTACATTCTAAAGCAGGTGATAAGCCCAGTCCTGAACGACTCTCTGTCACGCAGATTTACGCTCTCTGGAGTGAATGATACGTGGCAGAGAGAAAGCCAGAACTGGACTAACAAGTGATCAGAACATAGAAAATCATCAAGCAGACTATATTGTCTTCCTGGGCCACTAAATTCTCACAATTAACATCCCAGGGAAAGGTTCAATGCTTCATATGCACATAGTTCACTATGATATGCACGAGCAGGTAGTTACTTAGCAATACATCGAAAAGTAATATTTGCCTAAGGAATGGGTATAAGAAAGGCACTTTCGCAGTGTATGACACAGCTCGATAGTGAGAGCAAATTGTTTGGAAATTGATGCCCCTGCAGTTTTTTAGTGGAAAGGCTGTTAAGCAACAGGAAGTTTTCTGATGGCAGTAACCTGTCTGAAGGGTATTGACGAAAATTACCGAAACGTTTTTGTAGCTTTACGAGGATTTTGTATTATCGGCGCTTGCCTACTTTGAGTCAGCTATCATTGAGATGTTGATATCGTTGCGGCAGAAAAGTACAGTGACAGCCTAATGTTTGCTTTCTGTGTATTTCAGCACGCCTTACTGCTTCCTGTGTTAGTACATCATGTACGCTATCACATGTGTCTACAAACACTGGACGAGAAAATGGGCTATGTGTTCAAAGATCGGTCTTTACTTCAGGTAAATTACCAGTTACAAAATATCGTTGTGTTTGTGTGATGTACGGTTAAGAATGGCGTGGTTTGTGTATTTATTTCATTGTTTGACTGTTTATTTGTCAACAGCTTGCCCTGACACACCCTTCTTATCACCTCAACTTTGGCATGAACCCAGACCACGCCCGAAACTCTCTGTCGAACTGTGGAGTGAAGCAACCAAGGTACGGAGACAGGAAAATACGGCATCTGCACACGCGCAAGAAAGGTATGTCTAAGTACCATGAGGTAGTTAAAGCTAAGGTTAGTGAACTACAATCACAGTCAGATCAACAAATACAAAACAGTATTAAGAAAACAGGGATTGCGTTTGATCTGAAACACTTGCTATACTCCAAGAGGTGGGGTTAAAATTCAGTTTGTTTCAGATGTTTTATCTCAAAATCTATTTCGATCCAGGTCTTCCTGGAACTAACATATATGTTTAGATTAGGCTTGATCAGTCGGTACTGAACGATAATATTGTCTGAGTTCCTTCTGCGAGTCTTTGTACTAGTGAATAGACTGCTGTATTTGGACTTGGTTGTCCGTCGTGCTTTTCTCAGTATAAGTCCACGTACGTTGACCATTTTCTCTGCTTCTGCAGGCATCACCCAGCTGATACGTGTCATGTCCAACCTTGGCAAAATGGACGAGTATAAGTCCATGTAAGTAGTTTGAAATTATTCGTGAACATTACGATAGTGAAATGGTTCTACCTTTTTTAGTGCATTCCTCTTATTGGTAGACTTTGAGTTGCTTACTTCAAGATGCGGACCGCGTTTTCCCGTTCAATTATGATCCAAGCACGAAGCACGAGGCGCAAACATCGACAGTAAAAAAGGACGCTCCGTATCTTACAGTACGGACCGATAAATCGAGGTTAATAAGATCTTTGCTGTGTCTCTTGCCATTGAGTAAGGAAGACAATTCCGGCCACACGCGAAAACAAAACAGGTCATTCTGTGGAATACAGCCCTTAGAATAAGTCACTTCCAGTGCGCGTAGGGTCTGAAAGTTAACACTAACACCGTTAATATCCTAACTACCTTTTACTCGGACTTTAATTCTCGAGAGTGATCGCTTGCCAATTTCTCCTTATAATATTAAGACACTGTCAAGCAAACATGATTGATCATCGCAGTTATACACACAACCTAAGCAGTTGTGAAATTAAAGCCTGAAGAAAATTCTGGGCTGTCACTGCGATACCGGTGCAGTGCTCTATCAACTGAGCTATCAAGCCAACTGGGAGCTGGTCATTTTATGAGATCGTAATATACCCGTAGATGGTGAAGAATACAAGTGAATATATGAAATATCATATATTTGAACCGCGGAGAAAGATATGAAGACGTGATTGATCATCGCAGTATCAATCATGTCTTCATATCTTTCTCCGCAGTTCAAATATACGATATTTCATATATTCACTAGTAAGAATGAAGACAGTCATCAGCCTGGAGGGTATTGTCTTAATGAACCAATAAAATCTCCGACCTGGCGTTTAACTTATTAGTACAATTAGTAGGAGAATCGATATGCCAGGCTTAAGACTTACAGCAGGAGTAGATCTTTCCTTCTTAGCCAGGGTGCATAAAAACACAATACAGTGAAGTCTGTTTCATGTCCTTGAAGATCATGAAACCAGAATTTTTGTCTGTGAGTTGATATTTTTCCAGTCTTCAATAACTATAAATATAACACCCACTCCAGCTCGATCCTCTGAGATAGTCATGCTGAGCTTGACTTGTAAACTCTCTCTAGTTTTGCTGACGATACTGGCACTCTCGCTAAATCTAAATCTCAAAGTAAAGCGAGAAGGAGACTAATTGGTGCCGGCAAGACAAAGGATTGGCTTCTAGACAGGTAGAGTAGGATAGTCAGCCAGATAGACCAATTGACAGGACGGTCAACCGACCGACCAACAGATGAGAGATCGACAGACACTGACGACAGACGGTCGGACAATTCTAGCACTTAGTCAGCCAGACAATCGGTTAAACAGTCGGTCAGACAGGCAGACTGACAGACCGACAGACCGACAGATCGACAGACAGACAGTTAGGACAGTTTCAGAACTGTCCCAAGTTCAATTTAGTGGAGTCATAGTAAGTGGTGAACGAAGACGTGTATGATTTGTGGCAGGATGATCAGCAAAAGGGCGATGGAAGTCACGGCAACTGGAACAGTTTAGATTAGAATCAGAATCGATTAGACTTTAATCCTGTAGAGCTCTGCATGATGGATATCAGGGTAGTTAGAATAAGAATCACAAAATAGTCAGTGAAGATAACAGAGCATGGCTTCCAAAGAGAAAAACAAGGTTACTGCAAGGTGATTTATGTTAGAGCGTTACTCAAAAAGACTGTTATTAACCCTTTTTAATCTCTCCCAGTCTTAACCATCCTTGCTCCAAACTCACACATGTACGCTACAGAGGTAAAATTACCTTTATCGACTTCAATTTGATAATCATTTAATTGGCTCACTTGCCAACCGACGCAGCACAACAGTTTCATTAGAAACTAATCCGTTTGTTCCTTTGCGGTTTATTTTCAACTATTCATTGTTTTTTTTTTTTTCGTTTAACACCAGACCTGAATGAAAACAGCTGACTAATGCACAAAGGTTCCAAGTAAATGTGTATCTCATCCACAGCGTTCCATTTCCCCCTACTCCCCTCACTTCCACATACGGGAGAATGTAAAATGGTTTTGAAGTAGATTTTGGGACAATTTTATTACGATAATCACACTAACCTTCATGAGTAATGACTGGCTTTCATGGCTTTATGAATCTGATCATCCAAAAGCGTTACCTTTTTTCCCTACATAGGGCATTAATTTGTGTCTGTCTTTGGGTATTTTCTCGATTGTTTGTAGGATACGACACAATGAGAGGCTTGAATTCCTTGGAGATGCTGTTCTGGAATTAATCAGCAGGTGAGAATACGTTGGAAAGTTATTATTCTTATCGAATTCTGCAATTACATTTGTATTTGATCTTGTATTTCGGCTTATTTGGTTCTGTTTGTTTTATACATTAGCGTTCACTTGTATTTCATGCTGCCACACAAGACTGAAGGAGGTTTGGCCATGTATCGCTCAGCTTTAGTACAAAACAAACATCTGTCTCAACTAGCCAAGGTGAATCGTAGGCACGTGTGAACTGATAGTCTTAAACAGGCTTTGCAAGTCACTTATATCTCAGATGAGCTTATCTCAAAGGCTATCATGATTTTGACATCTTCATCGCTTATTTTAGTGATAATTATTGGATGCTGCTGGTTCATTCTTCTAATGTACTCTTTCTTGAACTTGTCAGAAACTTGGATTGTCTGATTACATGCAGTACTCACATGGGTATGTATCCTACTTGACTGTCAACACTGACCTGCTTCCGTTATTGTTGCGCTACTCACACTGACCTTCTTTAAATTTTAAATAACTTCAGCCCTGACTTGTGCTTGGAAGAGGATCTCAGTCACGCCATGGCCAATTGTTTTGAAGCTCTTCTTGGTGAGTATTATTGACATCCCTTTCGCTTCAACCGCAGCAGTTTTGAAGTGTTCATAATTTAGGCTGTGGTGTTGACTAATGTTTCCGTGGGTCTCCGTCTTTGGGGTGGAAAGAATAGAGATCCTCGGAACGTGGCTGAATCATTATGCTTGGTGCCAAAAACATTGTGCTTTTTTTTACATATGATCATCGTTGTAAACGATAAAGTCAAATGACAGTTGTGCTCTCTGAAGTTATCGTCTCTTAACCTGAATTACAGTGTGGCAATGTCGTTAAATATGCTAATGAGTGTTGTTGCTTTTCAAGGTGCAATGTATTTGGAGAGTGGTTTAACATCAGCTACGGTCCTCTTCACTAATCTAGCTTTCGAGGAGCAGGTTAGTTTTGTTTTTTTTGGTGTGTGTGTCGCTAAATGTCCGTTCGTATAGTCTAGTAAAAGTTTCCAAAACGAGCAGCGATACACAAAGCAGCCTTTAAGTCTCAAGCGCGGATTGTCACTCATCTCTTATGCACTAAGAGCCTCATGTTGGTAGGACAGACGCAGAAGTTGATTGGCAATAATTTGTTTATGTCAAGTAAGTGTTCACTTCGCGAGAGGTCAAGGCTGGCTAAGACTTGGGACGATTGAGACGGAGTACGTGGAAAGACGAACAAAAAACCTGTTGGCCTAAGCTCTCTATTCTTCTCATGTTTTGGTGGAGAACACCGTATTTTTCACCTCCACTTGATGATAGTTTTATGTAAGATGCTTCTGATTTTTTCCATGTCTTTGTCTGTCTGGTTTTAAGGAACTTAGAGATGTTTGGACAAACTTGCCAAAGCATCCTTTGCAGGTAAATAATTGGAAGGGCTTCATTATTTGAGACTGTCCCGAGATGTCCCTTTCGTAAAATTTGAACGTTGTCGTCTTCCTTGCGTCGGGGAAGTAAACTGACTGGGTTTCATGGGTAGAGCAATTTGGTTTTAACACCTCATGTTCTAATTGTCCCGAAATGTCCTTACGTTGGGCGTGGCCGTTGCTTCTCGTAAATAATTCGCCGATAGTTTTCCTCATGCACTGCAAATTGTCTGCTTTCACATCTTCAAACTTACAATTCGTTGGGGGGCGGGCGGGAAGAAAGATTACTTCATACTCTTTAGATCCGCCAGGGGAAAAGGGCGAGGAATGGAATATCTGTTTATTTATTTTCTTGATCATTCAGAGTTGACTCTTCGTATTTTGTCATCTTGTAGGCTCAACAACCAGATGGTGATAGGCACCTGATACCTTCGTCTTCGATTCTTCAGGTTTTCTTTTCGTTTTCTATGCTTTAGTGTAGGTTGGGCAAATACAAAAAAAACTAACTATTAATCGAAATCTAATTCGTCCGATTCATCTCAAGTTTTCCGTGTCACTACGGTTGCTTAGTAACACGATGTAAGTCATGGCGCAAAGCAGTCAGGATAGCGTTCGAATTAATGCTATTCTCTGACCGACCGATCAAAATCGTACGTTGTTCGGCCGCGTCCGACTGTATTTGCTAAGGATCGTCAAAGTTCTTCTCCTCTGTTTGGGATATTTGCCTAGAGGAGTTACAAATCAGCTACGGATTGCGAAGAAGATTACACCGGAAAATTGCTTAAAAAGAAAATAAGAGGCGTCTACATGCTGGAAAACTAGTTCACGTCGTGTCCAAGTTTGATTCTGAACCCACTCTTTGTCTTAAGATACGTAGTTGATACTTTGTCCAGTCCCACAGGTTGGGGAAAAGGACGAAAGATGCCCAAACTAACATGGGAACAAGAAGGGACAAAATGAAGACAGCTTTTACCAATCAGCTGTGGTGTTTAGTTCAGCAAAAACAAATAAAACCAAACAAGAAAGCATGTAATTTTGATGAAACTAAGACGTTACTAACAGAAGGATGATGGAAATGTTACTATATTTTTAATCTTCGTCAAGTTAACTAGTAGAACGTAAATTCCTATTGACTTTTTTTTATCAGAAATTAGAGGAGTTTGAACAAGCCAGCGGAATCGAATTCAACCACATTCGTCTGCTGGCGCGTGCTTTCACTCACCCACAAGTCGGCTATAACAACCTCACACTGTAAGTATCAAGTGGACATTCTGCAATTATACAGTGACTATGTTTAGAGTGGTTTTTATTTGAGTGACGTAAAACCAAAACCAAACCATTTACTTACCAATTAGACTACTCTGCCAACCTCAAACTGTGGTAACCAAAACCAAAACCAAAGTAATTACCTGATTACTTTCGACCTCAATTGAAAACCTCTCGATTTGCATTTTATAGAGTGAATTGCACATAGCATTTCTATTGTGATAATAAATGCTTACAAGAATTATGATGTGAGGTTCAGTTTAGGCTACAAACGATCTTCAATCTTAACTGATTTGCTCAGAGGAACACAAATCTGGTTGCGGTTGAGTCCAATGGGCGATCAGCGAGCAGTTCACACATCAAGCTCTACTTAGTAGCTTGAGATTGGAGAACACCCTTCAGTTAACCAGTAATCTCTTTTTCCTGACTCTGTTCTTATCATTTCCCTTCAGTGGTAACAACCAGCGGATGGAATTCTTAGGAGACTCCGTTTTGCAGTTCGTTGTTTCAGTGTATCTCTTCAAGCACTTCCCTGAACACCACGAGGGACATCTTACGGTAGGGCTCGTTGACGTCGTTACTGGACGTTCCTGGACGTTCCTTGTCCAAGCGATCGGTTGAAAATTTTATTCATATATTTATGACAAGGTTGAATTGAGTTGGAAGCAAACTTAGAATATGATTTTCTTGGTCTTTTTTTCCTTGCAACTCTTGTTAACAACCCTGTTGTGTTATCACAGCTACTACGGAGTTCTCTTGTCAATCATCGAATCCAGGCGACGCTCGCCAGAGAGCTGGGTCTAGACAAGTTAATCAACTTTGGAGGCCAGGTATGTGGTTTTTCTCTATCAACCTTTTGGTGTCAATTATTATTATTCTGTAATAAATAGTCAGATGAACAGTTTCCTACGTGTTATATATTTGTGTCGCTCGTGAAATTTGTCGTCAACATGAAATAGCATACTACAATTTTGCCGATCAAATTTGTTGACTGATATCTTTGCCACCTCCACGCTCTTGCGTTCTTCTAACCTGATCCATTCGTTTAGGTCAAACATTTTTTTCTGAATTTTTTTCCCGACATTAGGGGATCAAGGCCTTTCGCGAGAAACTCCTTGCTGATATCCTAGAAGGTAAAGTGTTCCTGCATTTTTGAATGCAGACTTTTTTTCGTTTTGAATAGTTCATTTGTGGCTCACTTTCCTTATTTTATGTTCTATAGCATTTGTCGCTGCGCTGTACGTGGATAAAGGTCTCAGATATGTGGAGGTGTTCTGCCGAGTCTGTCTGTTCCCTCGGCTCGAGGTAAAACCTCTCTCGAGTCTATTTACACATTTCCAACACTGGCAGTTTTTCGTAGAAAAAATTACACTTGAAAACCTTCTCATTTTCATTTATCCGGCAGAAATAGAGCGAACACTTACCCGACTGAATGCTGGTCAAGCTTTATAACTTGCTAGTTACTAGCCTCATAGAAAATCGCGTCGATGCTCCGATACGGAATGTAGACAGAAAAGATTCTTATTTCTCATAGTTCACGGCACATAGAACTATAAAATGTGAACGCCTTCAGTAGCTTGATTTGTTCTTTTATGTTTATTTTCACTTTTTGGCATACCTATAAACCATCTACTGCTTACTTCAAACTTTGTCAAGTCTGTTCTATGCAGCTCTGGCTTGTAAATGTGTCTTTAAAGTGTGAACAATCCCTGGATGTATTTAATTTGATTGTTTTCCATAAGCAATGAATCTCCTCTGGAAATCGCTTTTACGCCCCTCAGTGTACTTTTGACTTTTCACTCGCCCCTTTCCCTCGCGTATCATTTGTTTTGAACTGTTCCCTTGTCAGGAGTTCATCATTAACCAGGACTGGATGGATGCTAAGTCTCAGTTACAACAGTGTTGTTTGACATCACGTGAGCAGGGTAAAACACCTGATCTTCCACAATACAAGTAAGTTCAACACTTCTATGGTGGCGTACATTCCACTGACTGGTTACCGGTCGTTTATCCCCTAAGTCGATTAGCCCCTAGCCGGTTAGTCCCCAACCAGAAGTCGATTAGCCCCCATATTCACGCTTAAAGAACGAGAAATAGACAGTTTTCGACTTCTGGTTGGGGTCTAATCGACTATTGGCTGGAGGCTAAATTCGGTTGGGGGCTAATCGACGTAGAGCTAAACGGTTACACACAAGACTTATTAGCCTGCGCGTACAGACTCCATTCGTAGCCTCGATCGGTTCGAGAAAATTCAAGTTACCACTGTCACAGTTCAAACAACTTGTGTTGTTAATTTTTCTATATTCTGTTTTCTTCCTTTAAGAGTTCTACAGAACAAGGGTCCTGCTCATCACAAGCACTATACAGGTGAGAAAGTCAGCAACAATTTGCAGTGAAAAATCTAGTTAGTAGCTTGTATTAGTGACAGTGCATTGAGAGGGGTGATAACTTACAATTAAGCCCTCACTAAGTTTAGTAATCTAGTTATTTCTGTTTCCGGCAACTGCAATGCTCACTCCCTTTTTGTCTGCGTGGCGGGTGCGTGAGTAATATTAGGCTGATTTAGCAAGAGAACGGGAACGTCACTTGACGACGGTTTGCGCAGTACAAATACCCAAATATGGTCAAATTAGAACAGAATCCAGGTTATTCTGCGCGCCCTGCAGTCGTCATCTGACGTTCCAGTCCTGTTGCTAAATCAGCCTATTTTAAATAGAAAGTTAGAGCGGGGGTGCGCGAGAGCGAGAACACACCACACGCGCGGTCGCCGCGCGTGTCTCACCCCTCTAACTTGCTCCCTATTGTTACTCGAGCGAGTGCTGCTTCGCAGCCTGAATCATTTTCCCTTGAGCGCTGATTTTTCCTAACTATGCATAGTAAAGATGTAGCTCATCACCTGGTTCTCTTCAATGGGAAGCTGCCGGTTCAAACTTTTCAGTTCTTCGCTTTCTCTTTTCCTCGTCATCAGTTGCTGTTTACTACAAGGGAAGAAGACTAGGATCTGGTGAAGGCAAAAGGTACATGTTACTTAAACTCACGGTTGAAAGAGTTCAGAGAACTTTTGAACGACAGCCCTTCATTAGAAGAATTATGTAAGGTTTGCGTAAGAAGCGTAACAATGCTATATCAAGGTTTTTATTTGCTGCTCTCGCGTTAGACACAAACGTGTAAAAAGTGAGCCTGCTGGCGAGCTGCTCACTGACGTTTTGTCATTTTTTAAAATTATTCGTCTAGTGTCCTTTATTTCCTTGTTTTAGAAAACATTGATTTTTTTCATGCTTCTTTGTAATCTTTCTGTGAGTATACAGCCCCTGGTTCTTCAAAGACCGCATCAAATTTGTTAGTTGTACAATTATGCTAAATAGATAGATTATATAGAGCACAGTGGCATTTCTTCACCGCACAAAGTTATCTACTCTTTAAACAACATGTACGGAAGCTAGTAAGTTGAAACTGCACTGGTTATTTGAAAAAATCCAATTTGCGTTTTCTCAGCTAATCTAAAACATGCGCGGTTTTTCTCCTGCAGCATTCAGCAAGCAGAAATGGCGGCAGCAAAGGACGCGTTGGCTTCGCGTAAGTACTGCTTTTTATTGCTACCGACAGACCATTTTATTGTTCAAAAGAATACTAACACATATGAAAATCTCTTAGTATAGTACTACGTAACTGTATTTGTCACGAGCGAGCGCGCAGCGACGCGAAGCGGGCGAAAACAGAAATATAACGACCCTATATTTTTGTTTTGACTCGCTCATATCCCCAGTGATTGATATTTTGCTTGCGATCTCATCATGTCGACGAACTCAAGACAAAATAGAGGGTGTGTGGATAGACTAACGTAACTGCACCAAAAGTTACCTGGAAACGATAAGCAGTGGCGTTGGGTTTTTTAGATGTGATTTCATCAACCATCGCAGCGATGTAGTCGTAAGATGCGTTGCTTTTTCTTTGCTAGTCAGTTGCGAAACTTTCTCAAAGTCCTTCTCGGTTCTAGAGACTGTAGTCTCGGCCCGAAACTTGCGCTTCTTCTTCTCTAGCCTGCATGCAGACGTCTACTTTTTTTCTGAAATAGTAGGATTCATTACGCAGGCTACTTTACCTCGCGCTCTTCGCACTCAAGTTTTGAGCGTGGTCTCAATTTTTTTGCTTTCCTACCTCGGCTTTCCCAGCTCGACTTGTGGGTAGGTCTAGTCAGGTGCTTGTATCTGTTCGAAGGAGAGTAAGAGAACAGTTGTGTAAAACACTCTAAACACACTTTTTACACTCCTTTTTAATGAGAATATTACTTTGTCCGTTCCAGGCTGATAATTCTTATTTTTTCTGCCGATTTTGGGCTGAAAACATTCTCGTGAATATTCTTAGCCTATGACATTTCGGTTCGACTTTGGTGCCGTTGAAGTAATTTTGTAGCTAGACTGCGGGCAATAAAGCCTGATCTGACACACATAACTTCTGCAGAAATGTTATTAGCAAAGGGCTAATGCTGTTTTTGTTATTTTTTGGTTAGTTTTACTGTATGGAGAAAGGCAGAATTTTATACACAAAAAACAACACAAAATATTACATTCTTTTCAAAATCTCAGTCTCAGGTTTATTCTTAAAATATTCTTAAAATCTCGCAAATTTCAGCCTCGATTTTTCTTATAAAAAAAAGAGTGCACATGCCAATTTCTTTGTAACTCTGCTTTCTAAGGGTCTAACGCTGTTAGCTTTGTAACTTGATGGTTGATCTTGTTTATTTTCCGACAGACTATTTTCCAGAACTAGCGCGACAGAAGCGTCTTCTTGACCGAAAGCATCAGGGACGGCGGCGAAATTACTGGAACAAGGTGCCGCGTAAAGAAAGGGAGAAAGACGAGCAAGATGAAGAAGATGCAGAATACGAACCGCGCTGGGAAGAAAATGAGGCTTTCGAAGAAAACGATGACACCGACGAGAAACAAGACGAAAATATCACACAGGAGGAGCAAGACGGAAATAACACACAGGAGGAGCAAGACGAAATTAACACACAGGAGGAACAAGACGGAAATTATAACGCACCAGAGGAGGAAAATGAACTCGGTGACGCAGTGCTAGAGGATGACACAGTTGCTGCGTCACACACCTTGGCGTGACTCACATGTCATGTACGTCACGTATCTTGTAAGGCTTTCTGCGCTGCAAGATTGGTCAAGGAATTCCTGTTGGGTTATATACGTGACAGATTTGTCGCGCAGAAACGCATTATTGACCTTCTAACTAATGTTGAATCAAATTATGTCAAATTCGAGAGCGGTTTTCTTGTTTTCACATTGTTTTAGCAGATATTGAAAGAGTACAGTTTTATTTATTGTAGAGAATATTTTAAAAATATTGAAAGCAAAGCTAATATATATTTATCAGGATAGTTTTTATGGCCATGGACAAGTGTAAAATAAAATGTACAAGCTGACAAAAATTTTAAAAAACATATCAACTTGTAATTTTTTTTGTTTGTTTGTAATTTATTGGTATATCTGAGAAAACTACTTGAACTTCACGGTGATTGGCTGAGAACAGTCCAATTAATCGTTAATTTTTCATTTGCGTCGCAGTGCATATAATAAACGAATAATCATATGAAAGCTCGAACATTTAAGGATTTATACTACTCATGATATTTGAAAATTGGATTTACATTACTCGTGATATTTGAAAATTCTTTCAAATTCCACTCACCCAAAGGCTTGTGTAATTTTGAGAGAATTTTCAAATATCGTTCGCAGTGTAAATCCTTAACTACACTCTCATCCATAGAATTATCTGTACTAATCCTGCATGTTTCTCATTTTCTTCTTCGAGTAATAAAAAGGCTCATACGTAAAACCGAAACCGAAGTAATCACAGCAAACGCAAATAGCTCAGTAAACCAATCAGAAGACGAAGCAAAAACGTGGAACCCGTGCGAAGCGCGGCAAAGTATGAATGATAGGCCACGTTCTATATATCAATATTCTAACATCGATCCGAGGTTTTCGGGTCAAAATTGCAGTTTTTTAAGTTTCCTTTGTCTTTCAATTCCCAAAAGACACTTGGATACAAAGAAAACACCACCAAACATAGAAGTTTTTCCTGAAAGCCTTGGAGCCATGTTAGAATATCGACACTGTATATCGAACGTGGCTTATTGGTTTTGGTATTGGTTTTGCTTTTGATTGGTTAGAATACGTGGCTCGAATTCCTCCCCCCCCCCCCCCCTCCACCCCCGCCTCACCTAAGGCAAATTCAAACTGAAAAATAAAGCCCATGAACAACAATTAAGCTGCAATTAGGGTATCCCCCAGTTTCACCATGGAGCAATAATTAAAACAAAAACAAACAAACAAACAATCAAAAAAACAGGGAAAAGATTCTCATCAGACAAGTTCGAATCTAAAGGGGTGAAAACTTTCCATTAATTCTAGAGCACTATTCCATTGTATCTTGAAGGTAGCAGCAGGTAGTGTTTTTAAAAACATTAATATAAATGAAAAATTACTGAATTCTGATTGGCTGACAGCAGTGCAGTTCAAGTGTAACACCAGTGCAAAAAGTGTAACACCAGTGCAAATTGCACATCGTAATTCTGGATTATGATTGGCTGAAAGACAATAGGAAATTTTCTAAGCCAATGTTATCACGTAAAATGATGACAAAAATTTTGTGCGGAAACTTTGAAAAAAGTTTTCTCGAATGAGAAAAAATGGCTTCAAGAAAGATCTTCCGGCACTTCCTCCACGCGAATTTTCTCAAGTCAATATTATTTATAAGTTATTATACGGTTTTTCTCGTTCAATTTGGAATTAATTTTCACTTGTGAGTTTTCAAAAAGCTCACTCGTGCAATTTAATTCCAAATTGAACTCGAAACCGTATGATTACCTATACAAACTAAAGTTATCACTCTGACCATAGAGAATTTAGTGTGCTAATCAAAACTGGACAACAAAGGATGTATAGTTTCAGTTTGTGAACACGTCAAGTTTGGAAAAAAAATTACAAGTACTAACGGTTCCGCGATTTAGACTTTAGGATCAGCTATTTACGTTGTTAACGCACGGATGATGTATTAAAAAACTGATCATGTCAGGCCACGATTTGGTAAAAATTAAATAAGCATCCCCCACCCCCCACTCGATTAAGGGCTCCCCTCGAATAGGCGTCCCCCGTCTTCTCCTAAATTGAAATAAGCGCCCCAGTGTCATACGCTTTGGAAAGAATTCGAGGGACAAGTAATCCCGTTGTCCGAGGTGTAGAAAATACCGAAATGCACTATGGGATTCAGCGGTTGAGAAAAGATGGCGGACGAAGTCGTGTCTTTTCCTCATCGAAAACTAACTGTGTAGCCACCTTTAAACGATCAAGTCGTCACATCAATAATTTCCGGGATTTGTTAAGACATGAAGAAAAGCTGAACCATCAAGACAGTGCTTTGAAGTCCAAGAGAAGCTTGCTTTTGCCGTAATCAGAACTCGTCTGGAAGTTCTCCATCAATTGGACAATGTGACCAAAAACTAAACAAGTGTTTGGTATAAAGCTCGAAGCTCTTTCTGCTGGCAGCTTGTACTCTTTTGCTATTAAAGCAGTAGCCAAATACTAGAGGCCAGGAAGTCTTAACTGAAGATTTTCATCAGCTGTTTGGATTACTCGAGACAGGCAAAGTGTTGTTCCTAGTTTGTGTCCTCTTGACCCGTTTATCGCAGAAGCCGATACATGCTCTGCAAAGATTCCTGTTTGGAACTAATTTTGTGGCTCTAGCTTACAAGAAAATGCCGCCCTGTCCTCATTTAAATTCTATCGAAGAAGTAAATGTGGAAGAGATCAAGAGGAAAATGAAAGAGGTAATGTTATGCTTAGGTTACTTTTTTTGTGCTTGGTCATAGTGAGTTTGAGTATCGACTTCCTTTTATCTAAAATCCCACTGTTTTAGAACTGTAAGGTTCAGTCTTAGTTAAGAGGCTTTATGAAGATTAAGTTAATCTTGAAATTTGTCTAAGTAAATGCCTGATTGTCTGATTTGATACTGTTCTGTTATACCTTCATTTTGCATATTATAAACCTATTAATAGAACTTGTTGTGTTATTTGTCAGTCAGCGTAAATAGTCAGGAAACAGGTGTTCATGTCTACGTCTAGAGTATATTTGTTATGATCATTAGAATTTGAAAAACACGATGTTTTGTACCGATGAGTACAGCTGTGTTTCATTTTCTATTGACGCAAAGCCATGCAAACAGCCTAAAAGGATGAATTGGTGCTAAAGGTAGCATAACAGAAGAAGCCAGATTCCTAGGGGCTTCGAAGGGAAATTTTGTATGAACTAGGTCAAAATCATCATCTGACAGACGTTTATGATAGCTGTGTATGGAAACTATATAACATCAGTTTCTCAAACAAATACTGTATTTTGTTCCAAGAGCATAGAGCGGTTTTTAACTGAGTGTCGTAAAACCAAAACCAAACCAATTACTTGCCAATTAGACTGCTCAGCCAATCTCCAGCTGTAGTAAAACCAAAACCAAAACCAAAGTAATTGCTTGATTACTTTCGACACTCAATTGAAAACTGCTCTGATCCAAATTACTTGTATTGCACTTTTTTTATGGCCTTTTAAAGGTTTGCTATTATTCTTATTGTTTGCGCCTTATGAAACATACTTACAGACTAAATGTTGTTATGATAAAAAATTGCAGGATTTTTAAAGTAAATAGTATGGAAGGGGAATTATTTACTGTATTAACTGTTAGTGATGGTGGCAGGAAAATCAAGACTGGTTTCCATGTGATCAATAGTACTTAGTCCTCAAAGTGTTTCTAGATTTTTGTAAATTTATGTTCTTTTGCTTTTTTCCATTACAAGTGCAAGTACAGTGTATAGGATACACTATGTAGACTACACTATCTACACTGTCTACCAGTATAGTGCAGATCTACATTACACTATGTTGACATGTTGATCAATTACCTGCCTCGACCACTGCAAATGTCTTGCAGTGAAATGTCTTCAATAACATTGTTTTTTGTTTTCAGGGAAGTTGTCAAAATTGCAAAAGGTCTGGATCTGACTTGTGGGTCTGTTTACAGGTTAGTGAATTTCCCGTGTCTGTTGAATCCCTAGTAGTGATCAACATAAGTTTTTCTGAAACTCAGTTGTGATGTTTACAATATTTCTAATTTCATGCACGCTGATTGGCTCATTTTTATCACCAATAAGAGTACAGACAGATAAAATTTTAATTTATCTAAGTTTTCAAGTTTAACTTTCAGCTGTCAAGCTGTCAACTTTTTAACCAATGAGATTTTATGCACATTTTTAAGTGGCCAATCAAAAAATAACAAAAGCTTCTGACAATGTTTGCGTCATTTGGAATAAAATTCACTTATCTATGTTTATGGCAAGGTTACAGTGTCTTTTCCCATTTATTCCCGGCATTTGACCATTTTGGGGTCTTGTTATCATTAAAAAACAAATGGACGTCAGTTTTTTATGCATCTGTCCTCTTATTGATGATAAATTTCGTCACAACATTATCAAAGTTTACTATGGAACTACTCGCCTTCGGCTCGTGGTTCCACAGCCACTTTGACAATGTTATGATGCAATTTATCATCAATAAGAGGATAGATGCATAAAAAACTGACGTCCATTTGTTAAATGAAAGGAAGAAAATTTCTAACTAGGGGATATGTTTGAATGTATTACCAAAGTTTCCATGTGTGATGTTTTAGTAAAATTGATATGTTTCTATCTTACGAGTTAAAAGGTCAAAACTTGTGTGCTCACATATCAATCATTAAGTGTACTTACATCTTTGTTTCTTTCAGAAGTGTTGTTCATTTGTAGGGTGTGGACGATTTGGTAACAATCACATTGAGCTTCATAGCCAGGTATGATAATTTAAGTAGAAATTTACCACTGTTAAAAAAAAGCTTAAACATGGAGCGATTCTATATAACTAGGCTGAGGTGTTCAGCCTGCCAATCACAAGTCCCAACGGATGACCAATGCTCCTATTTGATTGCCTTATTCACTCAGGTCTAATTTTAGTGCATTGCACATTGCCACAAAATTCTGGAGAGTGATGGGTGTAATTTTCTGTTTTATTTTACAAGTAAGCAATGCCTTTTGAACTAAATGAATAGTAGCTTCAGGAGAAGAGTTAACAAAGAAAATTGACATTTTTTAATTTCAACTTCATAATTTTGTTCCTCCACTTACGAAAGCCTTTTGTATGAATTCGAACTGTTCACTCAAATTTATAAAATGCTGTGTCTGGCTCTTCTGATGCCAGAGTGTCTTTGCTCCTTTGAGGATTAATGTGGTTGAGAAATAAGGAGTTGGAAACTAAAACTTGTAAAAAAACCCAGATACAAGCAGACTACGAAGGTAATATATTTTATCTACAGTAATATGGTTATTCTTCGGCCGGTTATCCAAAAGAGATTGCATAATTTGAACTTTAGCTGCTGTTGTACTCTTGCTGCTAAAATTCAGTTGGCATTTTACAAACACAATTTTTGTTTTTGTTGCATTCAGCCATAAGTCTTCCTTCTCCTTTCCAACATCCTTCTCCTTTCTAACATCAATATTCAGGTGAAATCTCACTTTGTCATTTTTTAAGCTCTCATGTTTCTTCGTAGTACTTTTTGTTTCCAATTTCTTTGCTCTGAATACAGAACAGTTTGAGGAATAACTCAGCATTGTTCAGTTTTCATTTTGTTTGCACCATCATAACACTCATAAATCTGAATAATTTTAAATATCCCACCAAAATCTGTCTGTGTTCACAGGCTAACCAAAATCACCTCTTACGAGATTTGTTCATTCTCGGCATGCTGAGATAAATGGAAACAGATAGCTTGTTGATCGCAGGCATCAGCTTTGTTATTTTAGTTAGCAGTGAAATTTGAATGTTCTGTGACGACGATAATTCGATGTTTTTGTTCTTCCAAAGGCATCGTCTAAAGTGTTGATATAAGGTTATTTTCACTGTATTTTTATTGTTTACCTTGTATTATTCTACATAAATGACTCTGTTGTTTTAACAAAAAAAACGCTATTTCTCCCATGACTTCTATGTTATGCGACCGTTATTTTGGCTTTCCACCATTGCACAAAAAAGCCAACAAAGTGCTTAAAAGGTGGCCTGTTCTTGCCTTTTATAGGATCGCTCCATGTTTAATAAGGGTGTTTGTGCCTGTTGTTACTGTGCATCCTTACTGTGCACGTAGTTCATTTTGCAAGCAATGTCATGCCACATCATACATCAAGCGTGTACACTAAGGAAATATGATCAAGCACAGGGCTTGACACTGGTTGCTCTAACTTTTCCAGCAATTTTCTCTGAATCTTAAATGAATAGTTTCTCATTGATTTTTGATTTTTGTCTGTGAGAACCAGTAAATACAGCTTCAGCTGCACACATGTATATGTGTACTAATCTGGAACTTTAGGAGTGAATACATGAAAGATCATATATTTGAACTGTGGAGAAAGATATGAAGACACGATTGATCTTTGCAGTTGTACATGTACACACAACTTAAGCTGTTGTGAAATTAAAGCCAGCCTTTAATTTCACAACTGCTTATAATAAGTTGTGTATAACAGTAACGATCAATCATGTTTTCAAACCTGGAACTTTGTTGTTGCTCTGTTGCAACATAGTACTAAGAATACACTTTGTTCTAACATTTTTCTCTTCTGTAATTATTAGGAAACCAGCCATCCCTTGTGCTTACACCTGAGAGATTTAAACATGTGGTGTTTCAGCTGCCAGGCTGAAGTGCAGCCATCTGACAGTTCATCAGGTGCAGGCATTGATGATGTAGCTAGTCCATTAAGACCCAAGGTAACAAGAACATTTTATCATATTGTGTTGTTGTATGACTATACCCTGTCAATGAAGGCTTTTTGGTTTGAACCCTTCTGCCAGAAAATTCATGCTTTCTTTTATTTAATTTTGTCTTTGGCTTTTGAGACCTCTTTCTCTCTCAGAATTTTCTGTGACCTTCTTTGGTGTGGGTATTGATATTTTCTGGAGCCTCACATCACCTGTATGTCTTATGCACGCCACTCTATACAATGCAGTCCTGCCTCCTAATTTAAGGAGTGCTGAATTGTCATCGTAACCTGACAAAGGCTAGGAGTTACATGAACCTAATGAATATTGGTTTTGTGTCTCGTCCAATAAGTGTTGTTAGTAATGTTCTCTACAGTCATTTTATCAGGCTACAGAAAGTGTTGTAGAGAGCCAGTTTTGATTGGAAGAAAACATAATTATATGGTTGTCTTGAATAGTTTGATGAATGGCATTGCACATCACTATAGCGACAAAACTGATCGGAAACCTTTTGATTTCTTAATCTCATCAGAACTCATATCAATGACAATCATGAGTTTTTCAGGTGTACACTTGTTCCTTAAAATGAATTTAAATATTACACACCTAGTTTATGACTAGTCCAGATGCAGAGAAATCTTTTCTCCTTAAATCTTGTTCTTTTTTTCCTTAAAATGTTGTTTAGTAAGCAGCGAACTCAACAGACTTTTTGAACACAACCACCATATGCAGTACACTTCATAAACCCTTCAAGACGGTTGGTTCGATCCTGAAGAAACCGAAGGACAAATTCGATCAAGACCTGTCAACTGGTGTCGTGTATAAAATCAATTGTAAAAACTGTGAAAAACTTTACATCAGTCAAACATCCAGAGCCCTGAGATCCAGAACAAAAGAACATAAAAGAGCCGTCCTCACATGTGACAAGAACTCTCTTTTGGCGCAACACTGTATGAAAAACAACTACGAATTTGATTTTAATAATGTCAAGGTCATAGACCACTGTCCCTTGTGGTCACATAGATTGTTCTTGGAAGCGTGGCATTCCATTCACGAACCGAACTCAATTAATGACCACGCGCATATTCCAGACATTTACAAAATGCTAAATTAATCCTTAGCGAGTTCCTCACATTCTTATAAACATCTCATTTACATTTAGACACCGTTAAAATTCATTTCATCACTGAAGAAGGTTATAGTATTTTAGCCGAAACGTCTATTTTAAGATTTTTAAGTCAGTGACAACAACTTTTAAGATTTTATTACTATGCCTGACTACAACTACAGTATTTTTATACACTTCACCCACTCTGCAGTGTCAACCACCTTTTATAACATTTGTACTGAATTATATCCTTTGGAGGATACAGTTCCATTTTCAATCACTGTCTAAGGATATTGAGTATTATTAAAAATGGATCATTGGATAATGCAATTTAATAGTTCTCACTGGCTTAGCCATCATGGTACATGTATATGAGCCATTATACATGGTAAGTATACACATAAGTTTTTGAGGCGTTAATATTTTTGTTTTATTTTAGTTTTCTATGTTTGTTTGGGGGTGTTTTTTTATAAAACAGTAAGTAATACCTATTTTATTTATTATTCCACACGCGCTAGTTGGATATGAGATGGTTATAGCCTACTCTGTGCTATGTGCCTCATTGGCTATCTGTCATCTCATATCCAACACACGCTCATGTAAAAATTGTTAATCAGATCATTATTGCTGCATTGTTTTTATTTAGACTCATGAGGTTCTGGATATGGAAGACGCTCTTGAACTAGAGAAAGGCTTGAAACCACGAGGTGACAAATGTTTTTTTTTATTATTTTAATGAGAACCACTGTAGTAAGAATGAAAAATAATTTTTAATTTAATTTACTTTGAAGTAGATACACTGCTAATAAGTGTGGACTGTAGCTATAAAATGGTACATAAGTTAAAAATTGCAAATGAAAGCAAAATTACAAATTTTTTTTTCAAGTTTATGACTCTTTTTGCAATCAGTAAGAACAAATAATGTTTCATATACAGCACAGGAATTTGTTTAGCTTTCAGTCTGAGTTGCTTCTCTCTGAAACTATTCTCAAATGGTGTTTTATATCACTTCAGGCTTATGTGGTTTGTCAAACATTGGAAATACCTGCTATATGAATGCCGCTCTGCAGTCTTTGTCAAACTGGTACGTTATTTATTCTTTTTTGATTGTGTGTACTGCAGACAGTGCTTACAAAAATGTTGTGCTTTTCAGATCACGGGTACACGTTTACGTAATAAATTTGTTCAGGTAATCAGGTGTTTAGTTCAGGTTCTCCAGTCTCAATCCTTCTTTAATCCAATCTTTATTTAAACCTTCACCACAACCAAGGGGTTCTGTTATTAGACTTGGGCACCAGGCAAATTGACCAGACCAGCTGTGAGGATGATTTGGCTGGTGGTGAAGACAATTTGGCCTGCCTGGCTTTACCACCTGGAAGAAAAGTTTTGTTATAACAAAGTTTAGTTTAAAAAGTTTTGCCTGCCTGTGAAAACCAATTGCCTTCGTACTGAAACCTTAATGAAACCTCTGCACTTCACTCACATGCTTGGATCAGACTTTATAATTGTAAAATAAATAATTATGTCCTTTTCTGATTGCTGTAATCCACTTTTTTTTCAGCCCACCTCTCACCCAGCATTTCTTGGAGTGTGGTAGTTTTGCAAAAGAAACAAAGAACTCCTCAGTCTCTAGGAACTATTCACATCTAATCAATGAGTTATGGTCTCGAAAAAGGTACATAACTGTCATGTAATTGTAATTTAATTGATATTGCTAATTTGAGTATACTGCGGGTGGCTGAGATGAAGTGATGAAAAACCATGGATATATGAGCAGTGTTCTTGCTTACATAGACAGTGTTGCAGTGTTGTTCACTTTTTTTGCTCAAAGTCTATATTCCCTCTCAGACAATATATATTTACAATGAGTCAGTCCAGTGAAGTCAAATGTACCTCATTCTATGTAACATTGTTAATGAAAGGAGACTTAGTTTCCAGGCAGTAACTCTTTCATATGCTCATTTCATGTAATTTCCCCCTTTATGATTACATATAAAATTATTACTCTTTTCAGACCAAAGTATTTTGTGCCCTCCCAACTCTTACGTAGTGTTCGGTTGATCAATCCACAGTTCAGAGGTTATGGACAACAGGTATTTACTAGTCGATGATCTATTGTAGTCTTAATCTTGAGAGCTGTTTTGTGTAGGCTTGAGTTCCACAGCCAGTAAGAATCATCTTGATCAGTCCACAGTAATACTGACAACTGGTATTGCAGCCCAAGAGCTGTTTATCACATAGCATAAGAGTTGTTTTGAGGCCTTATGTGATAACTAGTCATAAAAGAGATAGGTAAAGGTGAAGGTGATATGGGTTGTTTTGACTTTCTTACCTTTTTCCTGGTGGGGGCTTTAAATTGTCCTTCAAAAAATTACTATTGATCAGTCATTGCTGCCTGTGGACTGGCAGCCTAAGTTTTTATTTGTTAAAATAAATAATTATGGTCCAATCAGTTCAGGGATCAGCCATAGAACAGTTCAATAGCTTTTCACCAGTGAACTGATACAGTTAATTCTCCCAAGGTTGCAACCTGAAAAACGTAATAAAGAAGGTGAAATTATTCACCAAAAAATAAGACTGGAATGTTGTTGCATGTGTGGTTATCTTAAAAAGAAACTGACTTAAGTTGTACAGGCTTGTAGAAGGCCTCATGGTTAGTGTGCTTGACTCAGGATTGAGCGGTCCAGGGCCGAGCCCTGGCTGGAGACATTGTGTTGTGTTCTTGGGCCAGACACTTAACTCTCACAGTGCCTCTCTCCACCCAGGTGTACAAATGGGTACAGGCAGATTTAATGCTGGGGGGGCGGGGGTAGCCCCATGATGGACTAGCATCCCATCCAGGAGGGAGTAGAAATATTCCTAGTCGCCTCATTCTACAGAAACCGGGATGAGCTCCAGCCTGGTGGGCCCCTTGGTTCATATGCAGACTTTACATCGGCAGTGATTGCTTTATATTTGTTGAATTTATGCTATGGCTTACATGTAGGTCTCCTGTGTTTCTGTTTCTTGTTTTGTTTGTGGCAGGATGCGCAGGAATTCCTGCGATGTATCATGGATCAATTACATGAGGAGCTGAAGCAGCCTGTGCCATTACTGGCAGAGGATTCAGATTCATCTGACAGTGATGATGACGAACCAAACCATCACAACAAGAGGCTGTTGGGAGGGACAAGTCTCCCTCATAGCAAAAACTTGCAAAATGGTATGGATGTAGATAATTACCCATGTATCTACAGTTTGTTAGAGCAGTGCTCCAGATAAGTGAGGGGTCTCCGGTCAAAAACCTGACAAGATCAGCTACATGACCCAACAAATTAAAGAAAATTTATAATGATTTGGTGGGATCAGTGGGAATTTATCCATTAGAATTCCCTATTGACACTCTGCCTTAAAATATTATCTGGAACCCTGGCTAGAGGTAGAAAATTGGTGAAAAGAAAAGAAAAATAATTTGTTATTATCTTTGTTCATTAATATATTCTTGAATTTTAGTTGTTGTCGACAATGGGGGGATGCTTAACTCTCACATTGTCTTTATCTACACATGATTGCAATTATATGCTGGCATATAAATTAAAGTTACCTAAGACAATCTAACAAAAAGTCTGGAGTAGTAGTAGTGACTATGAAAGTCTGATGCTGGGCATAACTTAAGAAATATTTTTAAATATTTTTAGAGTCAGAATCATTGAATCCCCAAGTTATTTATTTGTTCTTAGCATGGTTAAATGTTCTGTCAAGAAGACTGGTACGACACAAGGGGGAGGACAGTAATAAACTAAAAATAATCGTCATGCAAAGGAAACAGTTCTTAATGCCACTTATATAACTCTCAGAAATGGTATTAGAAGAAATATATGAAAATTAATCAGGAGAATTGATATGTTGAGATTGGGATTGAAAGGTTTAGTGACATTGAGACTTCCCACTCCATATATTTATCAAAATTATAACTGGTAAGTAACTTGCTGTAGGAGACAGTGATGTGGACATGTACTCAGACATTGGTGAAGATGCCACCAATGACAAACCTTTTCACGTTAACTCAACTGAAGAACAGGCAAACCCAGAGGGAAAACCTGAAGGAGCTACCAAAGCCAAACGAAGGAAAACCAAAGAAGATCCTGCTGATCACAATGACGTGACAGTGTCAGTTGAGGATGAGCCAATGAGTGACGGTGAAGCAGAGCAGCATGAGCAGGTTGATGAGGATATGGAAACTGAAAATGCGGCACTGATCAAGGAAGAAAAACCTGTCGATCACAATACAAAGGAGAAGCTGAAGCAGACAGATAGAACCAAGAAGCAGCCAAAGGCTGAAACAAGTAAGGATTGTATTGGACTACACAAAAGTGTATTGGGAGGCACAGTGGCCTCATGGTTAGTGCACTTAATCCCGGAGCCGAGCCCTGGCCGGTGACATTGTGTTGTGTTCTTGGGTAAGACACTACTCTCACAGTGTCTCTCTCCACCCAGGTGTATAAACTGGTAGCGGCAAATTTAATGCTGGGGGGGTAACCCAGCGATGGACTAGCTTCCCATCCAGAGGGGAGTAGAAATACTCTCAATTGCTTCATGCTACTGAAACTGAGATAAGCTCCAGCCTGATGAGCCACTTGGCTCGTATGCAGACTTTACCTTTTTACCTATACAAAAATGTATATCTGAAGTATTCTCAACAATCTTATTCTAGTATGAAAAAAAGCATCTCTTGTGAAGTGTTCTAGCATTTTTAAGTTTAATATTAAATTTAAAGGTACAAGAAGTGAATATTTTTATATAATTTGTGAAGATGTAATCTTTGTGCTCTAAGTTTATCAATATATACTTTGTTTTGTAGGAAAGAAGAAGAAACAACCAGTGAACTACAGTAGCATAGTGACAGATTTATTTGATGGCACAATACAGAGTTCAGTGCAGTGCTTAACCTGTCACAGGGTATGAAAAATAGCAAATTCAGAAGGCCATTAATATTGTCTTCCTTTGCTTACTTTTTGTTGTAAGTAGCTTAAAAAAAGTTCATCCTTAAGTAGCTTAAACAAGGTAAATGGAATCAAGCTGATTTGAAAAATTTTAAAAACTGACAAAAAAGGAAGCTTTAATTTATGATATACAGGGCTGTAACACATGTCATTTAGGTGCAGAGATTCACATGTAAAATTAACCTGTTTTTGTGAAACAGTGCAGTCGGTGCTTATAAATTAACTTCCTTTGTTTTTCGTGTATCAATGAGTTTGATAATACTATTGACAGATCTTTTGTCACGAAGCCCTGACTTATAACTTGTATTTCCATTACATTTTGTCTTTAAACAAGGATGAGAAAGATGACTTGGTATCGATGCTTAATTTTTTGTACTGTATTATCTTATTTGCATGTGAAGGTTTCATCAAGAGCAGAAACATTTCAGGATGTGTCTTTGCCAATTCCAGGTAAGGAAATAGTCATTGAATTAATGGGAAGGGGCACATCATGCTTACAATTACATGCAAATGCTGCTCAGGGGAAACATTCTGACCCTAAAGGTTTCTGCTTACAGGTAGTAACTTTTTTTTTCAGGCAAGGATGAACTGACAGTCCTTCATGCTTCACAGTGCACTGCTCTGGCATCATGCTCATCTGTGATGGACAAAGATCAGGATAAAGGCTGGATGACAACAATATTTGAATGGCTGAGAAGGTACTGTATGAGTTTGGTACCTAGATGACTGTTCTTATTTCTTTGTTACACTTAATATTTCTTTGGTTCATAACTTAAAACTGAACTGACCTGTGCAAAAATGTCTGCATGGTGTCTTATATATTTTGGGATAATGGCAGGTTAAGATTTGATTGACTGACTGACTGACTGACTGATTGACCGATTGACTGATTGACTGATTGACTGACAGACCAACCGACTGACTGACTGACTGACTGACTGACTGACTGACTGACTGACTGACTGACTGACTGAGTGATCAATTGACCAATTGACCGATTGACTGATTGACTGATTGACTGATTGACTGATTGACTGACCGATTGACTGACTGATTGACTGATTGATTGATTGATTGATCGACTAATCAACTTATCATCTGAGATCATCTGATCATCTGATCAACTGACTGATATTTCTGAACTGTTTGTTTTATTTACTAGGTGGTTTCTAGGTCCACAAGTCACTCTTCATGACTGTCTGTCAGCATTTTTTTCAGCAGATGAATTAAAAGGTGTGTTGTTTTCCTGACGCAACTTTTTGTCAGGGATATTATTTGTGGGTTTAATACAATATATCTCTTGATTCTATCTGTCTGAACCTTAAATTAGTGAATGATTTTATTTTTCTCCTTATCTGACCAAAAACAATTCTAGACCAACCACAGGTGCTGTCATCCCTCTGGCATCTAAAATCCTATCATCAGCAAAATTCTAGATCTTTATCTCTATACGTTTACACATTTACATACAAACTGAAATGTATGCTGGCTCTGTGTGAAAACAACAAGGTTCTAGAAATGGCTTTACTTTTCTACCTTAAAATAAAGATATTCCTTGTCATCAATATTTCTTAATCAAGTCCAGGTTTATTCATCATGCTGCATATTATTTTTTTAATCAGGAGATAACATGTACAGTTGTGAAAAGTGTAAAAAGTAAGTTTCTAGCTTTTTTATTGCAATGCACACAACTATTTACACAACTTTCATTTCAATACTTCACTACTTTACTATACATAATAAACAGGACTTATGGTATAACACAACTAATTCACACTCACTCATGCACACACACTTACGAACAAGTTTACACAGCAAAGTCACACCTATTTGAGCCTGACATATTCTAAGTTATTTAAGTACTTCTAGTGTTTATATTGCCCACTTCTCCCTAAGCATATCTAAATTATTATTTTTTGTACAGACTGATGTATTTTTCAGTCTCATACTTAATTTGACTTTTGATTTAAAACCTCATATACTTGGAAGTTGTAAGTTTCCAGTTGCTCTTGTCTTATACCTTTAGTTTTTCAGTTTGTGCTTAATTATAATTTGAAAAATTTGTCCCATATTGAATTAGGACCATCAATATACATGTGAATATATTGTGTCTATTATAGTCAGCTAGTCTGAGTAAAATTCTAAGTTGCTGATTTTGCTTCAAATTTACACTGTATACTTATTTGAAATTTACAAAAGTGGACTTTCATGATCCATAAGAATCGTACTGTCTACAAGAATACAATCATTTTAAATCCTTTTTTAATTGATGTAATGGTTGTTGACAGAGGTAGTGCTTATTATTTATGTTGCAGTTAAAAATGTTCAGTAGGTAATTTTTTTTTAACTAGGTAATTTTTTTTTTTAACCAGGTAATTTTTCTCTTGCTCTGTTTCAGTCAACTAACTAAAAAGGGTTTTAATTTATGGGGTGTGGTTAAAAATAGGGGCCTGGTATTTTTAAGGGGTTCTAAAAAGAAAAGAAAAATTAAAAAAGGAGGAGAAAAATCTCATTTCCTACTCTTCTCTTCATCTCTCCCTGCTCCCACCTACTTCTTCTGCTCTTTCACTATCTCCCTATTCTACGCCTACCTCTTCTTATTTTCCTATCTAATTATTAATTTCAAAGGAAGAAGGAAATTACAAGTACCTACCGTGTGTTGAACCCAAGACCTTCAGATTACATGTCCATCTCGATCTCCACTAGACTACACAGCTCAAGTTGAAAAAATTTCTTTTTTTTTCTCCTAATTATTGCTTTTTTGGGTCCCAGACTCACCTCGGTCCAAATATCCAGGTAAAAAATTTGTTTTAAAATTACCTAGTTAAAAAAATATTACCTAGGTAAAAATCAAATTTACCTGAAGAAAAAAATTACCTACAACATTTACATTATTTGCATTATGTTCAGCAATTACAATTTTTACTTGTTTGCTTTCAGGTTAAGGAATGGCATCAAACTTTGTAAAGTAACGCACCTTCCTGAGGTATGTGCACTTCTTGCCAGTTTTACTGTAGCTTATTGTGAACTCCTTCTTAAACAGTGGTAAACTCATTTTAGTTTCTGATTCCCTGGTTAGTGCCTGGACTTTGGGTTGAGTAGTTCAGATTGGAGCACTGGTCAGAGTCATTGCATTGTATTCTTGGGCAAGACACTTAACTCTCACAGTGCTTCTCTCCGACCAGGAATTGTATGGGTACTGGTAATTAAAGCTGAGGGGTAACCTGGCTATGGACTAGCATCCCATCCAGGTGCCAGGTGGCGAGGGAACCTACAAACATGGGTACCAAAGTAGTTGAGACACTTTTAGAAAATGACACTTTTTGATATTTAACTGCTCATTCTATTTCAAGAGCATCTTGTGATAATTCTCTGATACCCCTGACCCCCCAAGTCAGTGCTGTGTAGGTGATGTGGCCTGCGTAGTCTTAGAAAGAGAAAAATCAATATTGTTTGCTGGGAGGGGGATGTTTCAAGAGGCATGAAAATGGAATGTTACTGTGAAGTGTCTCAGCACCTTCGTCGCTCATAGTTCCCACATGGTACAAATACCAGAGATAGGTGCTGCCCTTGTTTAATAGTAAGAGAAAGAAAATAGAAGTCAAACTTGTTTGAAATTATTTTGAACTACAGTAATGGTGTTTTGAGCTTAAACAGGACTGAATTTTGAATTCGAATTCTCATCAATGCTTATTTGATCCTTCTTAGCCCATGTACTGGAGTGACTGACTTTAACCTCTTTGTCTCTTACATGTAATAAAGAAATGTAGAGCTTTAAGGGTTCCTCTCTATCTGACTTGGTTGTTGCTGGTAGACACTGGTTTAAAACAATACAGCAGATACAACTTTAACACAGACTCGCTAACTAGTAGTTCCCGGATTTGAACCTTCATGTCAGTTTTGAAGTCTTGTGATATACCATTAATTGGTTGAACCCATTCTTCAGGGTTTACTTATTTATTGTATCTTTAAAGCGGCAAAATTGAATCAATTGCATGCCATTGATATAATTAATGTTACTGAATAATGTTGCAGTGAATGTGCTAAAACTGCCTGCATTAGCTGCTCAATAGTTTTCTTTTGAACAGAAATTTGTTGGTGTTGATTACTACCCTAAATGCTAGAACCATACTAATTAACAAAAGGTTGAAAGCGATAATATTCTGTCTCTTTTCTCTGTCTTGCAGATTCTGTGCATTCATCTGAAACGTTTTAAGCATGAAATGTACTTCTCTTCAAAAATCAATCACTTCATTTCTTTCCCTTTGACTGGGCTGGACATGAAACCTTTCCTTGTTAAAGGTTTGTAATGTTTTATTTTTTTTTACTCATTTAACCTTTTGAGGCATCTTACAGCAAGGCCAAGATCATGAAGTAGATGGAGATATTAGCTGGCTGCCGACGACTGTTACAAAAAAATACAAAATTTACTTTTATTTATAAGAATACTCAGGATTAAATTATAAAATTATAAATTATAAAGCACATCTTAATAAAGAAACAAGTATGAAAACCTTCTTTTCAATGAATCTGTAGTTGCAATGGCTCTCGTAAAACCACACTGAAATTCATTCTAATTACCATAACTGTAAATCTACTAGACTAGTGTTTTACCATGAATGCTGCTCTCTTATTGGCTATCCTACTGTTTGCTCTCTAGTTTGTTGTAGATAGTGAGTAGCGTAGTGTGTACAGTTCTCAACAAAAAGGCAGCTGTTTCTTTGCATTTTTAAAGTGTTGACATCATTATTTAAAACGTGAACCAGTCTTGTTGTTTAAGTTTTAAGCAACTGGTACATTTATATTAAAACAATTAGATTATTTGTTCTTGATTCCTATGCATGATAGTTGACTTAGGCTACACCTTTGTCACCTATCACACTAAAGAAACCTTGAGTTTATAATTTAATTGTTACAATTAATGATAGAATTTACTGGTACTACCTTATAGTCTAATACGTACTTAAACAATACTTATAATCTAAGTTTTTGGGTATTCAGATTTCAACCGGCTGGATCCAAATCAGAAATGTACAACGTATGATCTTGTTGCTGTTATCACTCATCATGGCAATGTTGGAGGTAGGTGTCCTCATATAGTTTCTTTTTGTATTTTCTTTCTTCTGCAGGCTTTTCTCTTAGTGAACACTTGCAGCCATGTTTCTATGCTCCTGTTTATAGTAAAATAATGACAATGTTTTGTTCCACCTAGCTGGACATTATGTGTCCTTTGCCAAGAATTATATCAATGGTAAATGGTACGAATTCAATGACTCCTGGGTTAGTGAAGGTAACTACAACAATGCAGCTACATTACTAAAGTTTACAAATAATTTTATCACATTATTGAGTCAACAGGCTTTAAATTTTAACATACATTTTGAGAGGAACTTGATGTGACTTTAATCCTGCTTTGCACTGTGTCAGATACGAAGCTTATTTGTATTTTACTTGGTTTAACATTTCAGTTTCTGATTCATATGTTGCTGATGTGGAAGCCTATGTGTTATTTTACAGGTTTGTAGTACCCTGTACTAGAGGATTCTTTTAAACCACTTCAAATGTAGAGATAAGTCCCTTTTAAACTACCTTTCCCACTCTCCTTAGAACCTCACTTTCTCATTAATTAAGGCTCCTTATCAAGTTGGTTACGCCTGATACAGAGCTTGTATCTGTCACAAAGCAAACAGTTGAACAAAGAAATAAAAAAATTCATGTTTAAACTTCTCTGCAGAAAATCAAGTGAAGAAGCCACCAAGGAACGCAAGACATTTTTTAATTTGCTGAAAGATGCACAGGTCCTGCTAGTAGATGTATAGTACTTCATTAAGGAAACAGGTTTATATCAATGTTGTTGCCCAGTGATATTCTTCAAGTCCTTTGTTAAGAAACTTATGTCACTGTGCCAAGCAGGCAGTTCAAGAAATTAATTTTAAGGTTGGGCCATGCTACAGATTCTGAATGTTGACTTATGCAAGGGTATAATAATATTATGATTAAGTTAATTTAGGTCATTCCTTGTACCAGAAAAACTGTGGAGAAGTAAAGAAAACAGTGTACCAGAACTTGGTCAGAATACATTTTTGTTCTTTTTTTGTGGGTGGAGCTGCTTTTCACTTTAATTTGGATTTTCTTTTTTCATACAGTCCAGTGAATTCAGATACTTTGTGTCCAAGAAATGGTTAACCAAGTTCCAGTCATGCATGGAACCAGGTAACAAAGACAAAACTTATGCTAGAAAGCCTCTGATTGACTGATTTGCTACAGTCATGTACATTATTTTTAGCATGGTTGAAGAAGATGCTTACATGTACTTCATCTCTTGTATGTTACAGGACCTATAACAAACTCAGACTTCATGTGTCGTCATGGAGGTAAGTGATCAATCAGTGCAAAAGTGACCTTAATTCCATTCCTCTGTCTAATCACAGTTTCTCCCTAGGCAGTGATCTACAGCCCTATTTGTCTATACATTATCAGGACGTTATAAACAGATAGTTGTCAAGTAGAAAGGAAACCATCCACTACAGGAACTGATATACAATACCATAAATTGGCAGATTTAAAATCCAGAAAAACTAATGTGCAAAAAGTGGGGAAAATTATAATAATTTTATTTGAAGAGCTTTTTGGTCTCCAGAAGTTAAATGTGAGACTGTTGTAGCATGTTATAAAAGTAGGCAAATTGTGTAGTTTTATAAGAAAAAAATATTGCATAAATTTATGACGTTTTAGCAGAAATTCTTTATCAGCTAGAGTGTAGGCACATATGATGTCATACATGTCAATGCTTTGTCCTGGTTGAATGCTTTCCTATTTTTGGTATCACATTGTCAATAAATAGATGAAAAAGCAAACACTAAATATTGAGTTGTGTATGCAGTGGGGATTTGTATTACATGCCTCTCTCTGCCTATGACTGCACAAGGTTTCTTATTATTTCTTATTTCCTGTAGCTATTCATCCATTAAACATGGAAATAGTTCATGACATCACAGTTCCTCTTCCTGAATCTGTTTGGAAACATCTCCTGACGCGGTGAGTTCAATAGCATTCCCATACTTTTGTATGCTCATAAAATTTGACGTATGAATTAGGATTGACCTCTTTAAATCTTGCATGTGTATAGGTTTGGAGGAGGACCCCCAGCCACAACACTGAACATGTGCAGACATTGTAAGGTGCGGAAGCTTATGACAAGAACTCTTGTTTAAAACAGCAGTTACTTTACAGTGTTCATGGGAACCTTGATGTACCAGTACATTTTAAAATTACAAATGCCTCTTGGTTGGTTTCTGTCGTTGTCATGAAACAAAGGGATAATCATTTTCTATTTTTTCTGTTTTGAACAAGGCAAAACATAGGATGCTGACCATGTTTTTTGGCCCATTGTTTCCTCAAAACTAAGTGGAAACTAGCAAAAAAGAAAGCCAGGGCAATGTTTTTCAATTTATTTAAAGGTCACATGCACAAATTCTGCTAATTTGAACCAAAACAAACCCAAAATCACCATATATCCCCTTTTACCACTAGCTTCTTCAACTATTGTTCAAGGGATTTGATGTTGTGATATAACTTGTGACACAACATTATATATTTTTAGCAAACACTACTAAGAAAATATGCACGCTGATTGGTTAAAAACACATAACTAGCACGAGCTGTCGACGTAATGATGGCGCAGGCAAAGAGAATTTACATTTTGATCATCAAAGTTAACAAGTTGTTTTCCTTTTTTTGCCATGGTGTTTTCTAAAAGAAATAGAAAACATGTTCTCTGTGTTTTTATCAAGTTGTAGAAACACTCGTGAAAGTTTGGGAGAACTCAAAAAAGCTGTGGAAACGCTAGCATTTTTTTTTTTTTTTTTTTTTTAAATTATTATTTAAAGTAACACGTCTTAACAAATTACACGTATCACAAATTACAAAAATTACAATAACAAAGTACTCTGGCATGGCTACTCCGATACTACAATGTACATTACTTATTTACATCAGGTGTTACTTACTTACATCAGGAAAACGAATAACATAAAATAATTAATTAATTCTGACAGCACACATTGGCTACAATTAAATTAAACAGGATAAAAAGCAAGAAATAGAAATAAAAAGAGAAAGAAAAAAACAATAAAAGGAAAGGAAAACTTAAAATTACAAAATAAGCAAAAAAGCAAACAAACAACTCGTAGCGTGGGGAAGGGGGAGGAGGAACGATTTCTAATCTTGATTTAATACAATTAAAAGTAACTTAGTCTATAAAGTTTGTGACGAGCATTGTTTCGTTACGAGTACTTTTTCGGTGTTAATTTACAAATTTTCAACTTTGTATTTATAGTTGATTCTAGCAATAAATTTGGGTAGTACAAGTGAACTGTTGTTTAGTTTACTTATATACACATAGAAATTCATAAAAAGGAGGGTGTAATTGAATTTTCTCACTAGCTCCATATATGTTGGGTGTTTAAAGGTGGCGAAAAGCGTTTCTTTTGTATCTGGCTTAAAGTTTGAACCATTCTGAGTGTTAAACCAATTGATGACTTTGCATGTGAAGCTTTTTGTAAATTCGCAGTCGATAAAGGTGTGATTTATGGAGTCTGGCTCACCACAGTAGATGCAGTCACTGTCTGTATTTATCCCATATCTGAAGAGTTCTTTCTTTGTAATGACAATCCTATGGATAAGTTTGAATTGAAATTCTTTCAACTTATTTTCTTTGCATGTTTTTGAAGCCATTTTAAAGACATCTGTCCAATTCTCTGTGTCTATTGAAATATCCCTTTTCCATCTTTCTGGGCCAGTATGAGGTGATTGGTGTTTCTTAACAAGAAGTAGGCGGTAATAGTCTCTTGCCTTATACGTTTCAAAATTGATTTGATTAGTTTTGTTCAGTAAAAAAGATTTCCAGTTTTCTCTATAATTAAAGATCGAGTTTTGCCCTAGGACTCGCGCTCTGTTCTTCAAGCTCACAGGAATTGCACTCAAGATTTGATAGAACTGGAGAAAATTTGTGTTACAATGATATTTAGCATGAAATTCTTGAAAAGTTAGGTATTGACTGTTTTCATTAAAAAGCTGTTGGATCGTGTGGATACCCTTGACAAACCATTCCCTTATAAATAGCGGTTTTCCATCAACTAAGATTTCTTTGTTATTAAAGAGAATGGTTTCGGTTCCTTGATCATAATTGTACAGAGTCTTGATTTCATCAAATGCAATAAGTATGTCTCTGTAGAATGTTGGAATGTGCCTTAAATATTTGACATCGTAGTTACATCGAAGCAGGAAATTGAGACCTCCGTGTTTGTTAAAAAAATAGTCTGGTACTACTTTCCAATTGCAGTTATCTCTAAAGAGAAGTCTTTTGATCCATGCAAGTCTGAGTGATTTTATCGTAAGTTCGATGTCAACCATCCGTAAGCCTCCCGAGGAAAGGTCTTGGTACATACTAGTCCGTTTTATTTTGTCCTTCTTATTTTTCCAAAGAAAACGAAACATTTTATCTTTTACCATTGGCACTATTTCCTTAGGGACGTTAACATTTGAAATTGAGTATATTAAGTTAGATAACCCCAAAGATTTAATTATCAGTACTTTTCCATAGAGTGTTAATCCTCTCGATTTCCAAATGTCTAAATTTGTCTGCAGTTTTTGTACTTTAAAATTAAAGTTCATCTGGTTGTTACCTTTTTCGTCATAGAATATACAGATTCCTAGTAATTTTGTGGGAGTATTCATCCATTTCATCCCTAGTGGTTTGGTTCTATTCAACCATTTCCCTAACCAGAATGCTTTTGTTTTCTCTACGTTGAGCACTAATCCAGAGAAATTCCCAAAAGCACTCATAGTTTTCAGCGCTTGTTCAGCAGAAGCCACATCAGCACAAAATAAGTTGGTATCGTCTGCAAATTGGCTTAGTTTGATCTCTGAGCCAAAAATTCTGATTCCTTTTATGGTTGAGTTTTGTCTTATTTTGTTTGATAGTATTTCTGCTGTCAGGATAAACAGATATGGTGAGAGTGGGCATCCTTGTCTAACTCCTCTAGAGGGTTTAAACCAGTCCGTTGCAAAACCGTTGTTCAAAGCTGCGCTTTCTATGTCCATGTAGAAGATCTCGATCCATTTTCTTAAGCTATCACCGAAATTGAATTTTTTGAGAGCACTTTGAATACAAGACCATTCCAGTGAGTCAAAAGCTTTTTTAAAATCAACTGATATTAATATACCTGGAGTGTTGTTCACCTGAGTTTGCTCCATAATATCACTTATTAATCTTACATTTTCTCCAATATATCTTCCTTTTATGAAGCCCGTTTGGTCCAGATGTACGAGTTTTGAGAGCATTGGCTCAATTCGCCTTGCAATGGCTTTTGATGCAATTTTATAATCCACATTAAGTAAAGTGATTGGTCGCCAATTCTGTAAAAGCAATAATTCAGCGTCGTCTTTCGGTAAAAGCGTAATTATGCCTCTACGCTGAGAGACCGATAACCTCCCATGCTCATATGCTCCATTCAGGCTTGCTAATAGATCTGCTCCTACAAGATCAAAGAAATGCTTATAAAATTCTACGGTAAAACCATCCTCGCCTGGTGATTTTCCGTTTTCAAAAGTCTCCAATGATTTTTTACATTCTCCGTAAGTCAAAGGACCGTCTAAAGCATCTCTTTCTGCATCGTCTAGTTTAGGAATTTCCATGCTTTCGGTAAACATTTCAAAGCTATCCTGTGCGTCTGTTGTTTGAGAATTATACAAATTACTATAATATATTCGGATCATTGATAGAATTTGTGTTTCATCAGTACTTGTTTCATCATTTTCCAATTTAATTTCGTTGATAGTTTTTCTATTATAGTTCCTTTTTTCTAAATTAAAAAAGTATTTTGTGGCTTTTTCGCCCTCTTCTACCCAGCGGCATTTAGATCTGAAGATTGCAGATTTACCTTTATTATTATATTGATGTTGGAGTTCTTTTTTGAGGTCATCATATTGTTTAAGAATTCCGTCAATGTTATCAAGGTTCTGGCTATTGCAGATTATTTTATCCAGCTCATCAAGTTGTTGTTTGATCTCCACTTCATGCTTACAAATTGCCTGTGCTTTTCCTTTAGAGAACGAAATGGTTGTGCTTCTTATTTCCATTTTAATCAGTTCCCAAAACAGCTGTTGGTCATTTACATAATTATATTTTTCGCGAAGCTGAGGATATAATTCTAGAATTTTGGTTGTGTATTCCTTGTCCTCTAATAGAGAATTATTGAATTTCCAAAAACCCGGTCCTCGAGGATTCTCGTTCGGCCATGACAAAAATAATATCGTGTTGTGATCTGGTGCTATTGAGGTTTGGATGTCCACTTTTTTAACAAATTTTGTCAAGTGCTTGGATATTAAAAAGAAGTCTATTCTTGATTTCACGCCTAACGTTTTAGACCTGTAAGAGAACTCGTTAACGTTCGGATAACGAGTTCTTTGTATGTCGACAAGGTCAAGGGTATCCATGGTGATATTTACCAAATTCCTATATGCTGTTGGCCTCCAAGGAGAACCACCTTTTTTGTCTTTTTTAGATAGCGTACAATTCCAATCACCTCCTACTATAAGAGTTGTAATTTCCGATTTGTCAATTAAGAGACAATTTAGTTCTTGAATGAAACTTACTTGTTGTGTGTGGTCGTTGGACGCGTATATATTACAAAATGACAATTTTAGACCGTTGTAAGTGAGGTTGATTAAGATCATTCTACCGTCCGCGTCACTGGATGTGAAGGTCACTTTTTCTTTTACCGTTCGATTAATCAAGATACAAACACCTTTGCTATGAGAAGTCCCGTGAGAAAAGTAAATTCGTGGAAACGCTAGCATGCTGCTCGTGTTCCCACAGCATTTCTCGTTCTCTCCACTTATGTTTCTATAACTCGATAGAAACACGGTGCATGGTTTCTATTTCTTAAATAATGTGTTTGTGTATTATAACAGAAAGCACTAGATGAACTTGAAAGAAGAAGAGAAAGAGAAATGGAAACATTCAAAAGGGTAGGTACAGTCATTCTAATGTCACTGCCAAACTAGTTGAAGTTTACAGATAGCATGTGAATAGCTCTTGAAGAATCTCATTTTACAATGATCCTTTGACTTTAGATTGCCCAACAAACTGTCCCTTGTTACATACATACATACATACATACATACATACATACATTCTTTATTCAAGACGCAAAGTTACAAAAGTATACATATAAAAACAAAAGATAAAAAAGAAAAGGTGTCTCAAAAAGGAAGTTATGAGGTAAACCCTATGTAAAATGTATGTATGAGGTAAACCGTATGTTGGCCCCATTTTAGAATTTTTATCTGCTAGGCCTATTCTTTAGGAGATCCTTCTCAGTTACTAAGATAGTCAGCAGTTAGCAGATAACCCTCGGTATTATAATCATCCTCAGACAAGTTTTATTGTGTTATCAGCTGAACCATGACTATCCAGCCAATGACAATGTGGATATGTACTGCATCAGTATGCGATGGTTTAAACAGTGGGAGATGTTTGTTAAGGGACACGAGGATGGTAAGACTCAGCAAAAGAATGTTGTGTCTCTTAAATGACCTCTTTACTAAAGGAGCTTTTATATAACCAGTCTTCCTATAAATATGCCTTGAAGCTTTTTCACCTTCAACAGGTTAACAAGAGGCCAAAAGTTTATTTTGAAACACTGCTACACTTATTTTAAAATTACAGTAGCTATAATTATTTGTTTGAATAGTGTGAATTGAAGCTGACTGGATGTGATCTTCCGGAGAAATTAAACTAAGCATTATATATGAAAACTACTTGTTGTTTTTCAGATCCCCCAGGTCCTATTGACAACTCTAACATTTTATTTATGAAGGGCAACACTAAAATACTGAGAACCAGTAAGTATTTTCATTGAGACATTTTTTTGTAACACTGGAGCTGGTCAGATCTAAGATTATTAAAACATCCTTCACTTTGCGCATTTCTATGAAAAACAAATTCAAGTAATGCATTAAATCAAACTCCTTGAAGGATAATGTTTTCTACCAGCTGGGCTTTTTAAATTTTGAACTGAAATCATTTGAGACTTGGCTTAAAAATACACTTTTTCCTGTGAACTGACCACCAGCAAATTATTGTTGGCTCAATGGCAGGTGTTTCATAAGAACCAGACACCAGGCAAATTGACTAGCTGTGAGGATGATTTTGCCCACCTGGTTTGACCATCTAGTGGAACGTTTTTCTTATAAAGAAGTTCAGTTCAAATAGTTCTGCCTGCCTGTGAAAACCAGTTGCCCTGAAACATTAATGAAACCCCTGCAACAGACTGTTTTGATTGGCAGTAAAAAACACGCACACTTTACAGAAGCTGCATCTAATCATGAATACTTCAAGTCACGGTGATATATTCATTATCTGTCTTTACCTTATTTAGACTCAGACTACGGACAGCTATCATTGGAGACGTGGACCTTCTTACATGATATTTATGATGGAGGTCCTGTGTTTTTTATTGAGGGAGAAAAAGAGATTGAAGAAAAAAAAGATCAACAAGAACAGGAAGAGGAGGTTCAACAAGAATGAAGGTACAACTCAAGTGGTCAGTTTTAGTATAATATTTTTATTACTTGATTAAGAAGGAGGAGAAGGCCCAATATGAAAAAATCTGCCGATCAGACTGCTTTTTTACAAAGTATTTATAGAGGTATAGACATTTGACATGGTATTTGAGATTTTGATATAGGCTAAGTGCTTAAAATCCATTGACACCTCTAAAAAGATCATTTTTAAATTTGTGGAATGGCCAAGTTTGAAAGTTATGCCTTTATGACTGACAAAGATAATAAGCTCTGCAACATCTGAGGATTGTATGTAAGACTTCTCAAACTCATTAATAATTCATCAAATTAAAACATTGAAATCACAACCATGAAGGAGGTTTGGATACCCAGTTTTAATTAGCATAGATTTTGGTGATTTTACTCCTTAGTTTTTGTTTCAATTGACAAGATATATCAAACACTCGAGACAGTGTTTCATTGGCCATCCAAACACCTCAAATTTCGTCAAAAATACTCTGGTGCGTGTCATATTTTCAACTCTATTTTTGGTGTTTGGATACACTGTCTCTCATGTTTGATATATTACATGCAAACTTCCCTGAACAGACCTCATGCCTTAAAGGCTGGAAAACCACTGTCTTCTTAACTCAGTAATGAACTCTCTTATAGGTGGTAAGCTAAAGACAGCTTCCTTTTCTGTTTTCCAGGTCCTGTACAGATCAAACAACCAGACTGTAAAGTCTGTTTAAGACCAAGCTGAAATCAATACAGTCAAGTTCCTACCAAACGTGACTACTCACATATAAAAGTCCTTGATTTGCATGAGATTTTGGTTCTCAGCCAATTTGTATTGACTAAATGTGTAAGGGTTATGACCCTAGCTACCTCTCATGTAATATTTAGCCAGTGGCACTGAAATTATTTTACACCCGTAATTTTTCTGTCATTTACTGGGAGAGATGTTTGTCATCAGATATAATTTTCAGGGATGTTTGGTTTGAAATTTTAAGACATAAAATTCTACAGGTACTTTAGCAAACAATCAGTGCATAGTTATGTTTACTTAATATGTTATCCATAGTCACTTAGGACCCTATGTCAGAGACAACTAGAATTGTATAATTACCATGTGCAACATATTCAAATGTAAGTGAATTCTTGACATTTTCAGCAAAAATGTGGCTGCCACATCTGTTGCAATGTCTACTGAACTCTGGTTTTGAAATGCATCGTAAAAGTTAAGGAGATCGAGCATATTCTAAGAAAATATTTTATCTTGTTAGACTAATATTAATACTCTGGCTCGTGACTGTGTGACATGGCGAAGGAGAGTGTCTGGCCCTATACCCACTTAGGGTTATGGTCAAAATCTAATCTTTTAGACCTCAGATCAATCCCTAAATTCCTCATACTACTTTCATAAGTTTAATACAATGTCTACTTGGGAGGTTTGCTTTAAGGGAAGCCTTTTTTCGATTTTATTAGGTCTTTTATAGTGGCAAAATGTGCTCAAGAAAATAGACTTGACTCCCTCTATGAGATACACCTGCAGGGAATCATGGTAGTTGTATTCACCAAAACAAATATCCAGTCCAGGATGACGAATACAGCTACCATGATTCCTGTCAGGCACATCTCATAGAGGGAATTGGGCATTGTGGGTGAGAGAAAATGTAATTGCTGGTACATCATTAGGGATCTGGTAACCAAGTGAGATACGTGGACTTCTTCCTGTTGTCATTAACCCCTCAAGTGATCAGCATTTTATTTCTCTACACATTATTAAGACAATTAGCATTAACAGAAGTTTGTGAGAGTTAAGGAACCAATTGGTTCATGACATTGAAAATTCTCCCAGTTTCTTCTATGAATAGATGTTCAGTGATCAGTGACTTGAACATTTGTCTATTAGTGAAAGTTAAACATCCAGAAACCAATTATGAACAGCTGAAATTAAAATCACATGATTTATATGCCATGTTGGCATATGTGTCAGGTTTTCAACAATTAACACTGTAGAATGCCACATAATTTGTAAAGTAAGTTATGCAGTAAAAGCACATCTTAAATCCAATAACAGGGAATTTTGCAACTATCCATTCTTAAAATTGTATTATAGAAAACAGTAGAGTAACTATAAAAATTTTTGCTTCACTGAAGATTAGATTAACTTTTTCCTGGATCACTCACCGGGTACATTTGTAGGCAAATAGAAGATACAGCATTTAGGAGAGGTAGTTCTGACCTGGACAATGTGTTTATCCATTAGAAAGTACTCAAGGTTGAGAATCTTAAGGAAAATGAAAACAAAATTGAAACTTGAAAGGCAAGGTTACCACAAGGTTCAGTCAGTTGGGTGATGAACTGTAAATGCTATTTGCTTAGTTCAAAAATTTCCCACAGAAAGAGCACTTTTGTTTTTAGCAATTGAATATATGAAATATCTTATATTTAAAGTAGCAGGTAAAGATCTAAAGACATGAGAGATCAGCATAGTTGAGTATGTTACTGCTAAGTGCTACACACAACTGGGATGACATGTCATGTCTTTAAACTTTTATTTTAATACTTGCCACACTCTAGGGTCTCACACACAAACATATGTACTCAACATAGCTAAAAAGGACAAAATTTTATTTTATTTTAAAAGCAAAAGCACAAAGCAACAGCAGACATTCATTTGGATGGCCAGTCGACCTTGAGTGATTTTTTTTTTTTATGGTTAGGCCATAAAGTCCTGCTTTTCTATAAGCAGACAGTAATGTTGTGAAGTGATTATGAAATCTCTAGTGTGATGTTGCGAACATTACAATTGCCAAATTTATCGCAGTTATTTTAAGAAAAATTGATAATAGGGAAATATGTTTGAAATAAAGAGAAGTGTAACTAACAATAACAAGGTCTAGTTGTTGACTTTCTAAATGGCATTAATGGGATGCTTGTCATAGTTGTATGTTTTGAAATTTTTGTGTTGGTCCATTTAGGTTGCACCATTTTAAATTTTCTTAGTTGTTACAAATTATAGACCTCTCAAAGAACCTTTTCAACGTAAGTTATAGATTAAAAGGAACTATCAGAATGATGCCAAAACAGCCTCCAGGATGCCAATTTGCATATGGTAGCTCAAGGGGCAAACTTACTCCTTTTTGGACACTAACATCTGAATGTGATCCAGCACCTCCAGGTTAATGATCAAAAACAGAGACAAACTCAAGAACTTTCATTAATAGGAGCTCATATAGCTGTAGCACTGTTTGACTCATTCACGATCAATATGTTCATTATTACGCTCAAATGAGAGTTCAAAGTAAACTACAAAATCGTCATTTGTTTAGTCAATGTCGTTTTCTTGAAAGTCGCTTGAAATAAAGGCACTTATTGAATGAAAAATGCTTTCTAGAACAGGGGTGCTAATTTAAAAAGTAAGTAAATTCTAGATTTTATTTATAAAGTAAGCAATTCCTTATTTATTGTGACCACTCCACTTAGCTAAAAAGCTACTTCTTAAGAAGCCCACTCTTAAAATAACTTAAATGTACATTAACTAATAAATAGTAGTCTGAATTTCAGCCGTCACTTCCCTTTACCCTGAGGGGGGGGGGGGGGGGAAGAAAGACGACGTCTCTCTCCTACGCCCCCCTCAGGGTAAAGGGAAGAGACGGCTGAAATTCAGACTAAATAAATAGGTAAACAAAAGAAAATACAAACTAGTTAAAGTGTACAGACATAAAATTAAAATAATTATTTACAGTAAAAGATATATATAATTATAACATTGTCAATAATATAAGTAAATTCACAAATTAAGAATTTAATAATTGATATTATAAAAAAGTAGCACCCAACGGAAGCACTTATAGATTGGGGGGTGCTTATTGGAAAGAGGGTGCTAAATCAAGTCATGATCAGTCATTTCAGAGGAGTCTTTGACCAATGTCACCCATCACTCATCAATAATGGAGTCCTCATTGGAGTACAATATGAATTAATAGATTGGAAACATCTTACTTGAGCTGGTCCAAAACAAATTATATGAGCCTTTGTAGGTAAGTATTTTTTTGGTCCTCCTGTCAAATGTCACAGCCATGGTCAGGGGAGGGGCAGGGCCTGTGTTGTACAGCCCCAGAAATGACCCCATGACCTTGTTCCAGAGGTTTTCTTACTTCTTTCTTTAACTTATTTTCACTATCTTACAAATCAAATTCGATTGAAAAATAGAAAAGAAGAATCCAAGGATCTGGATTCCAAAACGATCCCCTGTTTTTTAAATCAATTTTAATCAATTTCTATCAGCAATCAAAGTTTAAATATTTGGGCATTAAATTACTCACTCAGGACTTTCTTGCCTAAAAAATAAATTTGATTAGAAAGTTGTGCTCTGCAAAATTCAAAAATCTTATTTTTTTTAAAGCTTATTTTACTACTTTTTTTCCCTAACGTTTCTCATAATTTTCTGTCGCGCCGCAGCTAGAGAAATATAGGTCCCCGCTCAGGAAAATTATTTGGGGCTCTCCTTGAATGAGGCCTGGGGATCCTTTAGGATCATTCTGGAGGCGCTCCATAGGACTTTACCCAAGACTCCTCTCGACCGTGAGGGAATCCCGTGATCCTGTCGCATATTGTCACCGTAACAATTCCTCGTTTCGCCAAATTTTTTGTTTCTGTACTGTTCATGATTTATATGCCAGTTTTGTTAATTCGCTGAAGGATGGAAACTAGCCAGCTTCATGTGCATAAGGCAGGGTGGGCGATTCTGGTCATCGGTTTGTCCCTAACAACCTTTGGAATATGGTGGACATGTTTCCTCCTGTTGTATGTCTTGTTGTTCGCTGTCGGTTTCGCTGTTGTGCTTGGCTATTGGGGTTGTCTAATGTCGCAAGAGATAAAGAAAAACACTCTGGAAGGAGATTTCGGCGCAGTGTCAAAAGGACTTGAAAAAGTGATTCAAGAAATTCAGCTGAGCAGATTGTCATTCAAAATGGACAAGCGCCTGACTGGTTCGAGCATCATTGATGAACCTTTACAAGAGGTTTTGCAGCTCTTCTTTCGTGATTACGTCCATGGATGGTACTACGACAACATCAGTACAGATGAAGGCTTCTTGTATGATCTCAGACAGACACTACAGAGAGCACTGATAGCTTTTGCAAACAGGTCCAAAGATGTTGAATGGGTAAATTTCTTGACTACACGCCTTGTGGATGACTTAACAAACCATTTGAAAATTTACCGTCAAGCCAAACAGCGAGTGGAAGAAAGTGAAGGTGACAGTGTTCCACTGGATATAGAAACGGCATTCTTTCAAGTAGAGCATGAAATGGAGAAGGAAATATGCCGAGAACAAATTTGTTTATCAGAAGGAAAAGAGAAAGACTATCTCTCAGACATCAGTGAAATGCTACTATATCTCCTGCTGCCTCCAGAAGACTTTCATAACAAACCATTCAGATATTTTTTCAGGGAAATGATTGCCACATCCGTGCTTTTCCCAACAGTGTCCATGGTTTGTGACCCAGATTATGTCAATCAGACAATTGCTTGGCTGTGTCAAGACTCGGCATTTACAAGAGATGCCTTCATGACAATGATAAGGGAAGGCCTCACAGCTGTAGAAGATGTGGAGGGTACGAAAGACAAAGTTGAGCAAGAGATTGCTAAATTGAGAGCACATGATTCAGAAACATCAGATGCGGCTGATGTTGCCGTGAGACAGCAACTAAGCAGTCTTTTGTTCGTAAGGAAGATCTGTGAAGCAAAGATAAGGACGTTGAAGTATGGTGATGGAGAACTTCCTTCAATGCCCTTGGAACAGCCTGACGAGCTTGGCAAATTACTCTCACCAAACCAACCCCTGCCATCTCTTCCTCTTCAGGTCATTTTAGATAACAACACTGCCTTGTCTTATTTTATTGAGTTTATGAACAACATCAATGGACAGGTGTATCTTTACTTCTGGTTGGCAGTTGAGAGTTACCGTGTAACTGCTGAGCAACAGCTATCACTCAGTCTGGAACAGCAACTGATCAAAGAAAGTGATGGTGGCGAGAATGAGAACATTGGCATCCCAGCTGCTGACGTGGAAGTATTACGACTGGCAGCTCAAAACATTTTTGACCAGTACCTGTCAGAAATGGCTGAACCAAGAGTAGTGCTATCCAAGGAGATGCCAAAGAAAATTTTTAAACGCATTGCTCAAGAGGAACCGTCCCCAGATTGCTTTGATGATTGTCAGGCTCAGGTATATGAAATCCTTGGTCAGGAATCATTTTATGGGACTTTTCTAAAAAGCCAAGCTTACATCAGATGTCTACTGGATTTGGAAATACCTTTGGAGAAGTCAGATGATCTTGAAATGGCTTCTAATGCAGATGATGATGATGTTGCAAGCATTGACAGTGAGTTATCCCAACCAGAGCAGGAAGGTGCACTAGCAGTTAAACTGTGGACCGCTGATGATGATATCAGACTCAATGCTACCATCACAGAGACAAATTCATGTAAAGATGATGGCAGAACATATGCAGTGTACACCATCAATGTTTACCGTGCAAGTTCAGAAGGAACAAAATCTTGGACAGTTTTCAGACGATACAGTGATTTTGATGATTTACACCTACATCTGAAGGAGAAGTTTGGGTCAATCCCTACTCTTCTTCTTCCTGGAAAACGAACATTTCACAATTTGGACAAGAAATTCTTAGAAAAAAGACGAAATGCATTGGATTTGTATCTACAGACTCTTCTGTCCACAGAAGTTCTTGGCCAACATTTGGGCATGTTTGAAATAGTAAACAACTTTCTGATACCTGGAGCATATGCTCGTGAGAAGGGACAGTTTGCTAGAAAGGTGGATACCCTTGTGGCTCCAATTCGTCATGTGTCCCATGCAATTAAGACTGTACCAGACAGCTTATCAGGAGGGGTGCACAAGATTTTCACCAAGCCAGGGCAGAGACATGACTTGAAAGAGGATGCCAGACAGTTGTATGCAGACATTGATTTGGAGGAAGATGACAATATCCCTCTCAGAATTCTGTTGTTACTCATGGATGAAATATTTGACTTGAAACATAAAAATTTATGGTTGAGGCGCCGAATTGTCGTGTTTCTGAGGCAAATAATCAAAACCACTTATGGAGACAGAATCAATCGCAAAATTGTTGACCATGTGAACTTCATGACTTCAGCAGAGCAGATAGCAGAATATGTCAAGTTGTTTAGAGATTCCTATTGGCCTGGTGGAATTTTGGCTGAAGCTTCTCCAGAAAGAAAGAAAGATGTGAAGGTTAGAACACGAGTTGCTGCCAAAACAAAGATTTTTGGTAGTATTCCAGAGGAACTCAAGCGCTTCCTTGGTTCAGAGGTGGCAATGGCAGGAGTTTGCCGTGTGTGTGACACTTTCCAATACTGCAGCTTAAACAAGCGCCTTCTGTATGTCTTGTGGGAAGGAATTCTTGAGTTGATGTTCCCCAACAACAAGTTTAATGACATTTTCCACAAAATTCATGCAAAATCAAAGGTGCAATGATGTGTTAAGGACCAAAGTCATCAATGATGGCATAATACCAGACTGAATATTTGTCTGAGGACTACAATCAATGTGACCTTGCTACACTTCTGACATACCTATTTGGCATTGTTTAATATGGGAAAGACAAATTTAAATGGCTCAAGAGTCATGTGCATGGAACTTAATAAGAGAAACCCAAGCAACATGCACAAGTTTTCACTTGTGATGAACTGTAACTGAAGATAAAATTGTGTAAAATAGACATTGTGCTCAGTTGCACATCTTGATATTTCTCATACAAACAACACGTCCTATCTTATTTTGGTTAGCTGAAGAAAAAGTAATTTTGTCATCATTATTATTGGACGTTTGGATCTCTTGCAAACGAAATTTATTGATATAGTAATAAAACAACCACTATTCAAATTTCATGTTCTTAATAAACAAAACTAAATACAGTCGTATCCCTATTAAGCGGCCACCTATTAAACAGCCATCACTATAAGTTGGCCAAAAAGTCCCAATAATGGTTTTTCTGTTGTTTCTACCTCTATTAAGCGGCCAGCCCCTTTCAAGCGGCCACAGTACATTTCCCCGAGGGTGGCTGTTTAATAGGGGTTCAACTGTATTTAAATAACTTACCTTTGCAGCAAGCCATGTTGAAAGGAACAAAATATTAACTGAATAAATTTATTTGGCATGCGATTTAAAAAACAACAAAAAATAAAGGGGCCAGCTCTTAGATGACAGATTAAACTTAATACTTATTTTAAAAAAATTATGTATATACTAAAACATTTCTTGCAATCTTCTGAAGAAAAACTTATGGACTAAGGGAGTCAGGCGACCCAATGATATGTCCATTCACCTGTCTCTGATTGTCAGGAATTGTATAGGTTACAAAGTTAAAGTAAAATGGATTACTGACACGTTTTCAGAAATTTCTATATTCCGAAAATGACCAATGAATCTCTATTTCAATGAGGAAATATGGAAGTGTTAGCAGGAGATCAATCTTCAAAAGGTTATTGACATCTTTAACTCACTGCAAGGCAGTGCTTTACCATGTCTTAGAAAAACAGATCATAGAGTCTGGACAGGAAAAAACCCAAGTCCAATTACCCAGGGCAAGTAAATTGTGCTCTTGGACAATTGGAAAAGGAAGTTTGGTGGTCTGGTGGGAGAGTGAAATTAGCCTCAGTAGTCTTGTTAGTTGATAAGGCATGAACATTGCATGCCTTGGACATGAATGGCCTATTGGGCAAGAAGTATTGTAATGGGGGTAACTGAAAACTGAAATGCACTAGGCAAGTGGATTTCTTTTATTTTTTTTCCTGCCCTGATGGAGTGACAGAGAAGATATGTTTAATAATATTCATTTTAAGGAAAATACACTAACAAAATAAGACTCTAGCTTTCTTACATTAGCAAATAGACATAACTAATTTTAATGTTTGGATCACACTGTATGATTTACTGGATTTCATTGTTGTTTTAATTTATTGCTAAAAACAGATGTTTATGACTAAAACAAAGTACTTTAAGACAATAGTATTGAGTATGCGTGAACATTACTCCATACAGTTCAAAACTCAGGGAAATTGAATTTCTCCGATTTGATGATGGCTTCTGTCCAATAAAACAATTGAAAAAACTTGTAACTTGGAAATACACATCTACATCAATGTTATAAACATCTTATCCCAGATCACCTAGCCCACCTTCATCTTATCTACCGGTAAAACTCCTAGGAACTACTTTGTTCTATGACAATACATGCAAGGCATTTTAGAGCAGTCACTCAGTTGGCATGTACTGTGGACCAAGCTTTGAACAACAACAATCCAATTTACATAGTTTCATGAATATAAAACATATTTTGCAGAATACTTCTCCAAACACTCCAATGTCTCTTTACAAAACAAAGTGAGCAATCAAGAAATCATTGGCCTGTTTAGCTCAGCATGTATTGCAGAAAACTTTGCCCCAGGTGTTAAGTATATCCCTTAGTCTATGGCTCCAGGCCTCTGTTGCATTTCAATCCCAACAGAGTCAAAGAATTTGTCTTCGCCTAGTGTGGTCCCTATTTCCTGTCTAGGGCTAATGCTCAGCCTACAAGTCACTGAACCCACCCCCAAGGAAAAACAGCAAGGAGGGAACGTTTCCTCCCTCCTGTTTTTCCTCAGGGGTGGGTATGACTACACATAGGCTAGCAAATAATAAGAAAGAAATACTTAGGGTAACTTCCTGCACTCCAAATTACTTAAGAGTTCTCTATTTTCAACTTCTAATATCAGTGCTGCATGGTGTAACATTGAAGACCTAAGGCTGAAAAATAACAATTATATTGTGTATACAGCAATATTACAGCCTAAAATGTCATCCAGTGTTCTTCTTTTGAACTGCCTTTGTGTCATATGTGGTCATGCTTTCCTATCATAAAAATATCTAAATTACGTATACTTGTACTCATCTATTGTGTCAGTTGTTACACAAAGAGAAGAGTTGGATAATAAGTTGTCTTGGTACAAAATAGCCTTTTTTTCTGGAATATGTTGTTCCAGAAAATATCCATACTCCTCCCACAGCAGGTTTGTTTGTTTGAAACCCTCTCCCCCATCTTTGTGGGAATTCCAATTTTGGCTTTTGATTCTCCCCCTTGGAATTTCCAGTAGTAGTAGTAACACCTTTCTTAAGTTAAAGAGGATGGTACATAACAACGGACACTGATTGCACTCTACACTTAAAATAACCTTCATTGGGGTGGGTATGAATATTTTATGGCACCAACCAATGAATTTGTACCAAACCACTTCTATTCAGCAGGGCTGTGACAACATTAATGCTGAGAATGGAATTTTTGGGTCTCAAGAGTTAACATCGAATACAGGAAGCTGGGTGAGACCAAATAACCTGTAGATGTCATATAGAATAACTTATCTGGCCTACATTCATTCTCTTCAAGTTCTGAGGAGGTTGTCGCAGTGATTCTGGCATCCTTGCTCTAACTTCACTTTCTGGCCAATGGGAAAAAAGGCCAGGGGAAGGGAAAAAGCAGGGCTGTCGACCCCACAAATCAATAGCAAACTGTCAGCATTAACATGAAAAATGGTTCAAAAATCATGCACTTCTTCCAAAGTTTTTGTGTACTAGGATGAAACTGGCAACTACCCACTCCAGATTCTCCAACTTTCTCCCAGTGCCTCGCACAGATTCTTCATGCAAAAGTTCACGTGAAGTAATAACAGGAATCACATAAGGCAATACTTAAAACTAACTCTTAAACACTTTGTTTTCTTAACCCATTATATAGTCTACTTTACTGGAAATCTTCTTACAACCAGACTGGGAAAAGACCTTCAAGTCATCTGGAAAGTAGATTAGCTCATCGGCCACCTTGTTAAGGATCAGTTCAGTGACTGGGTGTCCTTTCTGCTCTAGGTCGGCTTTAGCACACATTTTGATGTGGGATCTCTCCAATGGCATAAATGGAATGAAGTAATCAATGAGATTCTTCTCAATTAGAGATGAGTGCCAAAATCCGCCCTTGTTATTAAATTCTCCCAAGTTAATAACCTTGTCCATCTGTTTGATTTTAATGTCTTCCCTCTTCTTTCCCTCCTTCCAGTGGGTTAGCACAGCACTGTTTATTAGATGACCCCCCGTATTGCTGAGGAAAATGAAGATACTTTTGCGATAGTCTATCTTTCCCACATCAGGGTAGTGGTCTAAGTAAGGTTTGAGGACATCTATGAGCCCTATTGGCATTTTATCCATTTCGTCAAAGATAAACAATGACCTAGGGCACTTCGACACGGAGTCAGCCACCAGAGTGCGTAGGTGACGCTTGTAAAACTCCACATAAGATCGGTGAGGGAAGTCATGTGTGGCAATAATTTGATGAACAAAACTACTCTCCATCCCTCTCTTGAAAATGTGCTCTGCGACGATTTTGCTGACAAAGTTTTTTCCTGATCCCGTCCAGCCATTGAAGGAAAGCGCCAACGCTTTACTGGGAGACTTGTTATTCAGATGCCCTGCAACTGCCTTTAATACGGTCTCTGTGACTAAATGTTGTCCAAAAACACGTCTTCGGAGAGATGATTGCAGACCAGTTATGTTCGGTGCTAACCACTTGTCGGTGCAGCATTCCTTGATCTGACAGTACATTTTACTTCCAAGGTAAGTAAACGTCGGAACTGCAACAATTCCAATGGCACTTTCAATCACGAATGCGCTTATTTGAGACGAAAATAACGATGTTAGCAATAAAACAAGCGAAAATCCCTTCATTTTGAGCAAAGCTCTTCCCTATTCCAAGGAAAAATCTTAAAATAATCCTAATTGGTCGGGTCTTTTCGATGGACCAATGAAGTTCGTTGTTAGAACAGCAAACTACATGAGCGGCTACCAAGCAATAGTTTTCCGGGGAAAACGCACAGTTTGTGCTCGGCGGAAGCTTAATGCATTTTACTATGTTAGGGAGAAAAGCAGAATTTGAACAAGAAAATGGCTTCTACAACATCTGATGAAAATGGCGCTGGTAAAGAGTCAACAGGGGACACCGGGTTAGACGAAAGAAGTGAAAATAATGAGGGTGTGGACTATTCTGAAGAGAGCTCAGAAGAGGACATTGAAGAACATGAGGATGAGGCTCTCCCGTCGCTAGAGGAGAACAAGAATGGCAACAAGAAAGGAAATGATGTTCAGATCAAGAACACGAAAGACAAGATGAAAGGTGACGAGACGCAATGTCCTCAATCGAAACTAGGTTTAGGGGACATATACAATTCACTGGTACTTCTTATTGGCTGTGCAATTGCATGTCTGCTACTTTCTATCTGTATTTCTTCTCCTGAGCCTGGAAAGAAAGGTGACTTCGACTTGGTGAAAATCTTCGGAAATGGTGTCGACCAGTTACAATTATCATTTACTAATCAGACTGAAAGATTCTGGAAGATTTTAAAGAACCGTGGCTTGGCGCACTTGAGAAACAATAATCCATCACAACCACTGGTATTTTTGCTGGCTGCACCGCCCCCAGCTCATGAGTGGGTAGATTGTCTGGCTACTAAACTTGCTGAAATGCTAGATCCAAGACACAAGAGAAATTTCGCCAGTATTGATGGAGCTGACGAAGAAAGGTATCCAGGAGACAAAGTCAAGAAAAAAATGGACGACTATTTAAAGGAAACGTTTAAGGATGATGAACGCAGAGTAGCAGTGATTTATCATCTGGAACTCCTCCCGCCTCCATCACCCCTATTGTTTTACTCCTACTGTGACGATCAGAATGCACCACACAAGCACATAGCCATAATATTTACTGTGCATTTACCAGAAGAGCCCAGTTTATCCCTGTCTCCAAAGGAGGCAGAAGCAACTGTTGAGAAATACCTTTCAAAGCAAGTTTGGTTAAGGGATGACACGGATGCAGTTGCTGCTCTTTTAAGCCGCATTGCAGACACAGTTGTTCTTATGAATGGTGAATCAAGCGATTCATTGAAGGCTTACTGTTCTTGAATTATCTTGTATTTAACCCATTGACTACTGTGCCGGCCGTAACCGGCTGTGACAAACCTTGGCCTTTCTTCCACTTCTGACGTCATCACCTTTGACCAAAATTGGCATCATCTATGCTCAACTTCTGCAGGAGGAAAAGATCTTTCCAATGATACCCAGATCAGAGTGACCGGGCCAATGGAGCCTGAGATATGCACAAAAATGCTCAAAAAGTTGAGTGAAAAATTCAGAGCAAAATTTCCTGCCACCACATGTGGCTACTCCATTGCAAAAATTGCCCGTCTCGATGATGCTTTCTCAGAATTTTTTAAACTGGAAGCAGGCCCAATAGAAGGTCAATCACTGCAGCAAAAAGAAAAGAAAAGGAGAAAAAGGAAAGGCAAAAAAAAAAAATAAGAAAATCTCAAAATCTCAAAATTTTGATTTCTGCACATGCCCAGGCAAAAATGTCATAAAACACGATGCTAGTGGAAAGAAAGGCATGCTGTCATGTTGCAAATGCCTTTTTGAGTAGACTGGAACTGATTTGGCCCATATCCAGCCTGAAAATCTCCAAAATGTCCAAAAAATGCATTTTTGGCAAAAAGCTCCAGGGGTCAATGGGTTAAGAATAAGGAGGAACTAGAGAATGGTAGCTGAACTTTGATTAAGAATACAGTATAACCAAAGAGCGATACAGTCAGTTGAACGAAAATGTCTGGATATTGTTAGCAGACATAGTCCTTCAAGCCTGTTGTCAAGAGGAGTCAGTAATCATTTGAATGAGTGTCAGTTGTGAAAGACCATCCTGTATGGTGATGCTTGTCATTGCATCAGTAGTGTATTATGCTGTGGTTCTTTACAAAGAAAACATGCTTCAAAATTATTTTAGGCAGTTCAAATTTCCCTCTTAAACTCTGTGATAGGCAGATGGACTGATTGTTGAGAATAGAATTGTGGTTTACTTTTTGCTACCAGGCAGCTTTGGGAAGGCTGACTTTTGTTTATTTTAATGCTTACAACATACTTATTTCATGTGTAAAAGCCTAAAACTGGAGCAGTTAAGTTTTGAAGTTTTAAAAACTGTATTTTTTGTGCTGTAAAATGCCTTTTGGGTTTCTTTTCGTTTTTGTACATAACTCTTGTAATTTTTAACTTTGTAATTTCTAAACAGAAAATATCTCAAACTCTTTTTAGCCAGGGTTAAGGTGTGATCACGTTTTAGATTTTAGTGCAGAGAGCACTATTGGGATGGTTTAGGGGGCTGCTGTTCGTTCAGGCACTAATGTAATAACACAATAAGACAATAAGGTGTAAACTGTAATGTTTGTTTAATTAATTAAGTTGAATTAATTAATTAGCATCGTTGGTAAGGGGGTTGGGTAGGTGCCTCTGTTTCCTACATAATACATATCATACTTAGGTTACTTTCAAGATAACATCACAAACCTATATATGTTTTTGCAAGTCTCTTGCTCTCGTAGTGGTGCCATTCTCTTAAGAACAAAATCATATTGCTGGAAACGCATGCGCAGATAACTTCACCTTCAGTGTCCAGTTCTGGCCCTGTCTCTGTCACGCAACGCTACCATTGCGTTGCTTGACAGAGAGAGGGCCAGGACTGGACTATTTTGACCGGGGATAGCAGCTGTATTTCAGGTAACGTCAGTTCTCCCTTTTGTAGTGCAAGTAACGCTACTGTGACTGCGTATCATCTGAAATCATCCCAAGCTCGGTTCAAGAAATTTCGTCTGCTGTTTTATAACTATTGCGTGTTTGCCACGGTTCAAATAAAGAATGCTTCTCCTTAGCGGTTCGTCTATTTCCTCTTCTATGAAGGGAGCAAAAAGTTCATATTGAGCCAAACTTTCCCACGTTAGTAAAATATAAAACTAATAAATTTTTGACACAAGAAACTTCGGAAATATTGCCGCAGACTCCGTGGCACTTAATGAAACCGCCAATTAATTTCATTAGTCTTTGAGGTGACTCTCTCACCGATGTAGGATATAATTTCGCCCAAGTAACGATCTCTACCTTCAGTACTTCCCGTTGTATTTTAGGTTGACGTGAATAAGCACGAACTATTCCGTGACTGGACGTGACTATTTGATAATTAGATAATGATTAGTTCTTGTTTTTCTGTGAACTGAAAATTTGCGTTTGAAGTAAACTGAACAAAATCGTTCCTCTTCGATTTGTCATAAGATATTTAACTTTATTACATTTACCTCCAGCAGTAAGTAAAAAATACACATCTTTCTTATATTTTTGAGGAAACAAGGGTATCATGTTGCACAGCTCGGCGAGGAAACAAAAGTATCAAGTTACATACGTTGGAGTGAAAAATAAAATTGTCATATTTGCCGCTTCTGTGTATTATTGAATTTAAAATGACTGAAACTCAGCGTAAAGCACAACAAAATTCAAAGCCGTCTTGGCAAACGGTAATTGTAAGTTATTTTTGGACCTTGAAAGAAAATACAAACATGAAACTTACACAATGCTAAGATTACGTCTTATCAAGTTTTTGTGCGCTCATATTAGTTAACTACCAAGATAGAGAACGGCACGGGTAAGGACCTATGTGACTACTGTATCAGAGCCGTTAATTGCATTCTGCTCTATCTGAGATTGTCTCACTAGTTTTTTTCCATTTTCTTGCCTACAGTGGCTGTACCCGTGGTACAATCACCAATCAAAACCATACTGTCCTAACAAAGCAACATAAAAGACTTTTTCTTTGTGGTTAACAAAAGTAGAGGAACAAGGTAATAATAATAACTTTAATAATAATAATAATAATAACAACTTTATTTAAGTGTCAGGGTAGGTATTTAGCTTACAGAAGCTAATTGGGGACACTACTACGTTACAATGTATTGAGATTTAAAATGTACAGTTAAGAATACGAATTAAAATTAATTGGGTACATTAGGAATAAGTAAGAATAAACAATTATAAATAATATAAAAACTGTTTCTGAAATTACAAATACAGTATAATACAAGAGAGAAATAAAAATTGATATTTAAGTGAGTAGTTCAAAACTTAAGAAGTGCATATAAGGTAGTTTGAACACGCATCCTCGATTAGAGCACTGAGGTCTTTGTTTCTAATATTCTTTCTAAAGTTTTGACCAAAGGTAAGGACCAAGATATCTAATGGAGTGTTTTCCATAATGAACTGAAGAGAAACGAGGCAGATCGAAGTCAGCATTTCTAAGAGAATAGCCGTTGTTCGAATTTCTAAAAAGTTCCATTATGTAGTCAGGTACAGGGCCGTTTTTCACTTTGAACATTAGTCTATTACGGTATTTTCAGAAGGTATTTTCAGAATAACATGACCATTATCCTACCTTGCTACACTCAAAGAGCAAGTTTGCCAGTTGTGGGTGACCCAGTTCTGGTGGCAAATTGAAAGCATAGAGGTGCAAAATATTTCATATTTTTCATTTTTTAAAATCTGTTGTGATTTCTAGCATTTCAAATCTCTTTTCATGAATACACTTTCCAGTCGGGAAAGTGACCCAACTTGACTACCTCTTTTGTGAACAAACATGTGACGTCAGGACAGCACAGATTTTCCCACCTGCCGATTGCTGATTGGTAAATTCAAATTTCAGAGGCACCAGGTGTATTCAAGGTTGTGAAGAGTATAGAAAAACAAGAGTGAATCCAGAAAAATTAGGTCCTGATCACCCAAGTTAAACTGGGAAATACTAAAAGTTAGTTTACATTTTAGAAATAATCTTAAGGTAATAAATATGCATTAAAAACTTGAAATACTTTGGATTGGATTTACTTTTTACAAATTCATAGATTAATCAGAAAAAAAGTAGGTAAACAATTCTTTTCCTAATAGCTTTCACAGAGTCTGAAGATTTAACATCGTCTCTTTAATAGATTATTCCAGAGCCTCGCACCACGGTAGGTGAAGGACCGCTGTCCGGTGGTTCAACAGCACCTTGAAGTGTTCAGTTGTCCACGTTGTTTAGTGTTTCTGGTGTGAATTTGTGAACACAGAGTAAGTCAGGGAAGAGTTTATTAACACATTTAAAGATCATTATGGCATTGTTCAAGTAAAGTGTGTCATTAACAGGCAGCCAATTTAGGGATACAATGTGCTGAGTAACGGTGCAAGTGTGATTTACATTGTATCAAATAAAAAGAAGTGAAGAAGAAAACATAAAAAAAAAAACAGTAGTAAGGCAGGTGAAACTGAAATGAAATATTTCTACTTACGTAACTGTCCAGTTTAGATATTAGTGACGTTTCCGTCAGATCGTATTTCAGAACCTCATGAACTAGTCGACTGTGTGCATGTGTTCGGCGTTTGCGAAGTCTATTACGAAGGTTTTTGCGAAGGTTTTTGGATCCCGCGTTTATAACTACTCAGGTGTACAGAGAGGACAATCGGTAAGTATCTTTTCACCGTTCTTAGTTTCATTTCGTCGGATTTATTTCTAGTTTAGTTGTTTTGTCGTTTTCTACATTCGTGTTTTTATCATATCCAATTATTGTTCGGCTTTGTCCTTTCGTGTCGCTTAGACTAGATATTTTGCTTGTATTTTAGTTTGACGGTTTTGAGCATTGGAATATTGTAATAAAGACAAATCATCGAAAATCAATACGAAGTCCAATGCTCTTGATCAGTGTTTCGACGTCCTTAATTTTTTAATTCTGAACTTGCGGTAATCACGCCTGGAGTCAGTTACAACTTATTACTGAAATCTTCTACGTGTTTAATTTTAGAGCGATTTGCTTGAGTGAGTCAATTCTCCCTAAACTTTTTTTCATTTATATGAACACTGGATCGGAGAATAACAATAATTAAGAGTGGGAAAATCATCAACTGTTTCCTGAAAGTAGCCCTTCATTGCATCTCAGAGAATTACTTTTCAAACATCTTCCCAGTGGGAGAGGACGACCCCATCCCATACTCTCCCCGAACGATGCGCAGTGCGTGTCTTGCCGTCTTGCCCAGCCGTTTTGCGGCATGTCTTTCACGCAAACCTTAGCCGCCTACTGTACTTTTTGGATGGAACCCGCTACTGAAAAAACAACTGGTTATGTATTTAAACAGCCTTAGTCATTAGTGTACAAGTTCACTTGACATGTGTAAACAGTGCCGAGTCACGAGAGTTAAAACTCACATGGGACAATGCACAAAATTGGGCTAAATTGAGAGATTGTTGTTGTGTTATCTTCCATTAAGACTAAGAGCTAAATAAATGATTATTATTGGAGGATAAAGTAAGTTAGTAAACGGTATTCTGCCATACATTTCCCACTTAAAAATTGTCATGACTTGTCTACCTTCTCACTTGTAGCAACTCAACTCCCAGATACTGACCGTACCGTCTCTTGCGTTACACTTTCGTTACATTCGGTGACGTCATACACTTTTGGGCACCGAAGCGAGAAGGCAGCGTACCTCGTGGTTAATGTCGACGGTGTTCTAGCTCTTTCGATAACACTCGCTCTTTATTCTTCTGTTCACGTCGCTCGCCCCAGAATCGGGATAGAGGTATGTAACGACATTGTAATCTAGTTGTTGTCGCCTTATAGGCTTTGTTTATGATTTGCATGCAAGGAAAGTAGTTTATAGTTTCACGGACGATTAATTCCTGTTGTTATGCGACTTTCAACTACAGTTATTCATTGTCTATTCAGATCGGATTTAGTTTGCTATGTAGTACAGTGATTATATTTGCCTTTAAGTTTTTATGTATTGGATCAATAAACATTGTGATTTAACATGACTCCTCGTCCAATTCAGTTGGAAAACCTATCGCCGCTATACTGACATTTGAAAACAGCATTCCAACCGAAAGGAATAAAACTAAGCATAAGACCCCAAGTACGTATTGCAGACCTATTTTTTTCCCGCCTTGAAGGAGTGACAGAGAAATGTGTCTATAATGTTCGTTTTAAGGAAAATACAACAACAATTCAATTCTTTTATCCAAGCTTTTTATTTTCTACAACAAAAATTAATACTCTAGTAGCTTTCTTATGTTAGCACCTCTCGCCTCATCAGTAATGGCATAGGGTAATAAACATAGTTAATTTTAATGTTTGGATAACACTGTATGAGTTAGTGGATTTCTTTGTAGTTT
>NC_138145.1:13294060-13404060 GCF_964199315.1 Orbicella franksi | reverse complement strand
CGCTACGTTGACGACACCTTTACCGCCGTTCACAAAGACGAAATTGACGATTTTCACGACCACCTAAACGAACAGAACGCCGACATCCAGTTTACTAAAGAGATCGAAGAAAATGGAAAACTTCCTTTTCTAGACTGTTTGGTAAGCCGCGACAACAAAGAACTACGAACGACAGTGTACAGAAAACCGACGCATACCGACAGATTACTTGACGAATCATCCTACAACCCGACTTCACACAAAGCCACGACTATAAAGACTTTGACGAGACGAGCGCAACTAGTTTGTGACACACCGGACAGCTTACGTGACGAAAACAGATACCTTGAACGTGTTTTTCACAAAAACAACTACAACGCTGACTTTATTAGACGAAACATTTACCGACCTACTGAAGCTGACGCTACGAACAGGAACCCTACGCCTGTTACTACAGTGACTATACCTTACATTAAGGGCACTTCTGAGACCATCTCGCGGATCCTACAGTCCTACAACATTCGTGTAGCCCACAAACCTACAACTACGTTACGACACTTACTGACCAACGTGAAAGACAGAGACGAACCTAACGACAGACAGGGAGCAGTTTACAAGATCAAATGCTCCGACTGCCAGGCTTCCTACATTGGTGAGACTGGCAGAAACCTTAACACGAGACTGACTGAACACAAACGAGCCACGAGAAATGGTGACGCCAACAATCACATTGCTGTACATCATCAACTGACAAACCACAACATTGACTGGGACTCTGCTCAGTGCTTAACCTACAGTACAAACTATTTTCAACGACTGACTCTGGAAAGCTGGTACACTAACCTAGAACAAACGCCTCTTAACAGATGTCAACAACTACCGGCGCCTTACAAACGACTTATCCACGACAGAAACGAAACCGACAAACGGACTTCTAAGAGACCGACTTAACAATACACGGACCAAAACCGACCTACTTGACTAACAATAGACGGATCGAAACCCACCAATGACTGATGACAAACTTTACACGAGTCTTTCAGCCAATACCATCATGGCTATGTTGGGAACTAGTCCCGAGACCCCTCTCGGTCCCGGAATCCGGGACATAGATTGTGTATGTGAGGAGATCGCACATGGCAGAAATACAGTTTCTCTTGCTGTTAATACCTCGTCTGTTCCTTGCTTCTAGTGGCACGCAGCGCTAGACTTGGTGTCAGAAGTGGGATCAACCTTTTTTTTAGAACCGCCCCAGCGAAAACTTCGATCACGAAACCTCTTCTCGCAACGTTACGTTGGATACACAAACTCATGGCGTCGAACCTCAAGCGCCCAGAACTCAACCTAACCGGAAACATTTCCGAAAATTTTAAAAACTTCGAAGTCAGGTTCAATGATTATTGCGTTCAAGCAGACTACCGTAACCTGGACAAAGACCCAGAGACGGAGCCAGCCGAGTATTACAAGAAACCACAGCTCGAAATCGCCGCACTTCGATCGGCCATGCCAGACGAAGCACTTCAGGTAATACGATACACGATAGAACCTCAGATCGCGACTGTTGACAGAGCCAAACCTTGGATATGGATGGCGAAACTTCGCATCCACTACACGGGATCGACCGGCAGTTCAATTCTGGCCGACAGATTTAAGTTTTGGGGCCATAACCAAACCCTGACCGAATCGGTACAAGCATGGGAAGTAAGAATTAGGCAAGCCGGAAGCCTGTGCTCTTACGGAACACTCAGTGACTAAATGTACCGCGACAAATTTATATTTGGACTCAACAACGACGCCATGCGAGCCGAGTTGCTAAAAACACATCTCAAGCCTGACAACACACCTAAGAGCATGGCAGATGTGGTGACCGAAGCCAAGGCCCTAGAGTCTGCCTACACCGCAAACAAGCTGATAACCGACTCCTCAAAATCAACCACCGAGGAACGAGTCCACTGGGTGAAACATAAAGAAATGAAACTACGAAGAGAGCCTGGAACATGCCACTGGTGTGGAGACAAACGGGGACCTCACCCATGGAAACAATGCCCAGCACGGGGCAAAACATGCTCGAAATGCGGTATCAATGACCACTTCGCCAATGTCTGCCTGGCAAACGGCCAACCACCACAACGACGGGGAGGCCCATTGCCTCCTTCCACTCGCAACAACCGGAACCCCAGCCAAACACCCAGTAACAGGGGCAGCAGTCGACGTCGGGAAGATGTGCATCACTTGCAATTTAGTGGAGACGAACCAACCGACCACATGGTATATGCGGATTATTATCACGAGCAATGTTACTCTCTAGGAACTCCACAGAAGAAGAGGAAATACTTTGTAAAACTGCCCCTGTCAGCTACCGGCTCACACTTCCAGCCAATTACATTCCAAATTGACACAGCAGCCTCGTGCAACACCCTATCTCATAGTACCCTCACCACTCTAGGCCAAGACATCCACATGTCAAAATCACCTTTTCTCTTACAACCATATGGGAACACTCGCCCACTGAGACCTTTGGACCAAGTCGAGCTGCTATGCCAAAGGAAAAATCAGTATGTCACCCTAACCTTCGAAATCCTACCAGATGACATCATGGCCAACAAGCCCGCCCTCTTATCAGGGGGCGACAGTGAAAGATTGGGACTTATCAGAATTGAATCAGACACTATCTTCTCTCTATCTCCGTCAGTAACGATCGCCCACTACAACGAAGCACAGGACACCCCGCCCACTGCACAGGAAATGCAAGCACAAGAGCAAGTGGAATGCAACCACATCGAACAACTCCACAACAACAGACCAAGCACCTGCAACCCACTCCCTTCTCCGTCTCAACCGATCAACATCCCTGCTAAACGGCGACTACCCCCCGCAGGTGCGCTTCAAAAAGAACACATTCTAATGGAATATGCTGAGAACTTTGAAGGTCTCGGCTGCCTTGGGCCCCCTGTGCATTTTGAAATCAAACACGATGTAACACCAGTTCAAATGCCTATCCACCGCATCCCAGTGGCAAAACGGGCGGCAGAAAAGAGTGCCCTAGACAAATACGAGAACGCCGGCGTCATAACTAAGGTTGATGAACCAACTCCATGGTGCTCAAATGAAGTCATCAGAGAAACTCCCAGAAAAGTCCGAATATGCATCGACCCCAGCCAGACGGTAAATAAAGCCATCCTTCGTCCCATTTACCAAATGCCAACCCTCAACGAGCAGCTTCATAAACTAGCCCATGCAAAATGCTTCTCTCTTGTTGATGTACGCGATGGATTCCTCCACATACCTCTTGACGAAGAGTCCTCGCGCATGACCACAATGCACACCTCTTATGGCCGCTACCGCTGGCAACGCCTTCCCTTCGGGATCTCAAGTGCTCCAGAAGAATTTCAGATGCGACTTATTTCTGCTCTGGAGGGTCTAGAGGGCATAATCTGTATAGCTGACGACATTTTGGTCTTTGGAGAGGGAACAGATTTCACTGAAGCTGAGCGAGATCATGATCGTCGCTTTGTAGCCCTAATGGAACGTTGCCTCCAAAAGAACATTAAACTAAACCCCACAAAACTGCAGTTCAAGTTACCAGAGGTGAAGTTTATGGGCAACATCATCACAGCAAATGGGATGAAAGCTGACCCTGACAAAGTCACTGCGATAACCACTATGCCCAAACCGAGAAACAAGGCAGCCCTCTTACGCTTTCTGGGAATGGCCAACTACCTATCGCCATACTGCTCAAATCTGAGTACCGTCATTAGACCCCTCACTGCCCTAACACAGAAAGATCTCCCATTCTCCTGGACAGAGGTTCAAGAAAGAGCATTCAATGATGCAAAGCAATTGATCGCCACTGCACCAATCCTCCAATACTATGATCTAGCGAAACCTGTGGTACTCCAAGTAGACGCCAGCGAAGAAGGCCTGGGGGGAGCGCTCCTCCAACCAAATGCTGACGGTAAACTCCAACCAGTCGCCTTTACCTCAAACAGCCTGAACAGCACAGAACAGCGCTACTCTCAACTCGAAAAGGAATGTCTTGCCATCTGCAACACGTTTGGGAAATTTGATCATTGGCTATTTGGCAAGTCAGACATCACAGTGCACACCGACCACCAACCCCTAGAAACCATCTACAAGAAACCACTTCATAAGTCACCCGCACGTCTTCAGCGAATGCTAATGCGACTTCAGAGATATCAGTTTAGCCTACATTACAAGAAAGGTACAAGCCTTCATATAGCAGACACACTATCCCGCGCTGCTTTACCCACCCCAGTGCATGCAAATGTAACAGGGTTTGAAGTGTTCCGCCTTGAACTTGAACACTCCGAGAATGACCACAACCCCCGTCTCACAGATGTCACAGAAGAACTCCTCAAATCAGAAACCAAAAGGGATCAAACCCTGACTGATCTACAACAAACTATCATCTCTGGCTGGCCCGACGACAAACAACACCTGGCCACCAACCTCCGCCCTTTCTGGACCTTCAGAGAGGAACTAAACATACACAATGGAATCATTTACAAAGGTCAGCAAGTCCTAGTTCCACAGTCCATGTACTCAACAATGCTTGGGAAAATACATGCGAACCACTTTGGAGCAGAGTCAAACATTCGCATGGCCCGCGAAGTTCTATTCTGGTCAGGCATGAGGAAAGCCATTTCAGACATGTGCGACACCTGCAGTGTCTGTGCTCAGTACAGTAAAACTCTTACAAAAGAACCTATGAAGTCGTTACCAATCCCAACGCAGCCGTGGCAAATTGTGAGCCAAGATATCTTTAGCCATGAGCAGAAGGACTACCTGGTTACTGTCTGCCATTTCTCGGACTGGATAGAAGTCGACGAACTCCAGGACACCCTCTCCGCCACAGTAATAAACAAGACCAAGGCCCACTTTGCGCGGTTTGGCATACCACAGATGTGCCATACTGACAATGGCTCACAATTCGCAAGCAAGGAATATGAGGACTTTGCCACACAATATGGATTCAAACACACTACCTCCTCACCATATCACCCTAGAGGCAATGGGAGAGCCGAAGCTGCCGTCAAAGTGGCCAAAACAGCACTGAAGAAATCCACTGACCTCCAGTCCGCACTGCTAAATTACAGGAACACGCCGCCCCAGGGACTCACATATTCGCCTGCACAGCGTATGCTCTGTTGACGTACAAGGACAACACTGCCAACACCAAACCACCTCATCAAGCCTTCACCCGTGAACCTAGCTGTCGTCACTCAAGAGCTCACCTTGAAGCGAGCTGCGAGCAAACGCTACTACGACAGCTCACCAACCAAAGTACATCCCGAGCTTGCTGTTGGCTCAAGCGTTTATGCGAAACCTCCACCTACACAGAGGGGTCATCCATGGATACAGGGAACTATCCTCTCCCAGGACAGACCCAGATCATACACCATTCAGACACCGAACAGCAACATCCGTAGAAACCGGGTTCATATCACGCCAACAGTTGAACAGTCTCCTCCACCAACACAGACCACCCCTCCGCCACTGATCCAGGAACCACCACCGGACAACGGCAACGTCACCATAACACCACAAGCAGAAGAAACTGTAGTTACATGTAACAATCATCTCCCAGCGCAGACACAACACGCAGAAACAGAGAGACTCTCAAAAAATGGGTCCACGAATCTTGCAACTCTAGCCAGCCAAGACAAACCTACAGAACCCATTCTAGGGAACACAAGAACAAGAACGAGGATCATCAAACCTCCTTCGAGGTTTGAAGACTATGAACTGACCTAGAGGTCTACATTGACTTACAGTTGCTTATTCTCTTAGGCCATTTATAGGGCCCATTGTTGTATTTTGTAAGAGACATTTCCTTTTTTTATATAAGGGGGGAGATGTTGGGAACTAGTCCCGAGACCCCTCTCGGTCCCGGAATCCGGGACATAGATTGTGTATGTGAGGAGATCGCACATGGCAGAAATACAGTTTCTCTTGCTGTTAATACCTCGTCTGTTCCTTGCTTCTAGTGGCACGCAGCGCTAGACTGCTATAATGACCAATCACGTTCAACGGACCAGACTTATAAGATCATCGACTGACAAACACTATTCACTTGACTCTGAAGATGACTTCCGCTCAGGTTGTCGAAACGTCAGTCACCAACAACAGTTCTTTTCAGAACTACACTCACCCGGACGATCACACTATACGAACTACTGATACTCCTGGGTTCAAACCATTTACTGTGATAGTTGCATGAGTATATAACAGATTTTGCAGAATACTTCTCCAAACACACCAAGGTTTCTTTACAAACCAAAGTGAGAAAAAAATCAAGAAGACATTGGCCTGTCTAGCTCAGCATGTATTGTGGAAAACTTTGCCTATTAGGTCTCGAGTATTCCTCTTAGCCTATGGCTTCGGAACTTTGTTGGGGTTCAATCCCATCAAGGTCAAAGAATTTATCCTTGCCTAGTGCAGTCCCTATTTCCTGTCTAGGGCTAACACTTAGCCTATGTGTAACCATACGCACCCCTCAAGGAAAAACAGGAGGGAGGGAATGTTCCCTCCATCCCAAAATTACAGACCAGTTAGTAACTAACATTACGTATCCAAGTTGACTGAAAAAGTTGTTTTTAACCAAGTTTACGATCACATGGTATCAAATGGTATCTTTCTTGTGCTTCAATCAGTGGGACTGGCGCCGAATATGGCGGCCACGAGTTTTAAAGCTCTGATTTTTGCGTTTTATTTCTTAGCTTTTTGTTGTGAAATTCTTTCTACTTGGGATCCAATCGATTGCCACCAGCATGGGCCTTGCCAAGAAGCTCTCAGGGTTTTTCTGGTGCATATCTTTGTCATTACGGTCGATTTGCTGTCACTGGACGAGCGTCAGTCGCTTTTGTGGCGAAGCGCTGTGGATTTCATAGCGCCAAGTTTCCTTTGGTATCTTGGACAAAGCGCGGATGTACATCTCTGCTAATTCCTGGTCATGATCCGCCTCTATACAGTACAATTTTTTGAGACATTTCGATTAACCCTGGTCCGGAGACTTTAATTCAAAACAATTTGAAGAGGCGAAATGGACATGGAAATCTACCGAATATCTTGGATTTGCAAACGAATAGTCGCGTTATAACATACACCCGTGCTGAACTACTTGGCTTTCGTCGTGCGTCTCGCAGTTTTGTTTGTAGATCAGTTCTCCATGATTTAAAGCTAAATGGACTGCTGAGGTTTAGAGGATGTCGAGCTGGTCGACGGAAGATATCTGTACTTCTTTCTGATCGAATAAGACATACTATTCGCCGTGATAGAACCATCTCTCGCACATTGGTTTTGGTTCCTATTGCTCCTGAACATTGTTTACGTGCTGGAAGCTATTTAAAATTCTGTAGTTTGAATGCCAGGTCTGTGAGAAACAAATCGGTGGATTTCGTGTCTTATGTTGAATCATCTGGAGCAGATATTTTTGTAGTAACTGAGACATGGCTTTCTGAAATTGACGATGCGTGCAGAGCTGAAATCACCCCGCCCGGGTACAAGCTGTTTGATCACACACGATCTGATCGAACAGGTGGTGGATCTGCTCTCTTGATTAGGGAAAATTTGGATGCAAGCCGTTTAGATGCTGGCGGGCGTACTTCTTTCGAGTTTTCTCATTGGATGGTCGAGTTCCAGTCGCAAAAACTCCAGATTGTTATTACTTTCCGTCCACCCTATTCGAGTAACCATCCTGTCACGACGAGCGTATTCTTTGCTGACGTTTTGAGTTTCCTGGAGAATATCATAATGTCATCTGTACCGTTACTGATAGCAGGTGATTTTAATATCCACATAGACGTTCCCGGGAACGCAGGCAGTGTTTGTTTTAAGGAGTTGCATGAGTCAATGGGTCTTCAACAACATGTAAACGAGCCAACGCACGAGTCAGGTCACACCCTGGATTTGATCATTACTCGACAGTGCGACTCCTTATTGGCTGACATCCCTGTGTCTGACTGTCTGTTTTTTGATCACTTTACTTTGATCTGTAATCTTAGGCCCGTTCCAAACGCCGCTCCATTCATGCGCCGAACCTAACTGATGAGTTAAGTACGGCAGAAGAGCGGCGTTTGAATCAGTTTGGTTCGACAGGTTAGGTTTGGTGCGGCAAACAACATTAAATTCGGCAGGGTCTGTCGCACTATGCGACGTTGGAGCGGTAGCTGATTCATACGGCGTTCTCCTCATGTGTCGAACCTAATGCATAAATTACTATAATTTATTTTTCATATAACGGGACTCGTGATTGGCTCAAAATTGAGTGACGTGACCAGTCATACATGAAGCTCAAAGTCGTCGCTAAAAATAAAGCCACCAAAATACCAGTATGTTTTCGATATATGAGAAACGGGACTGTATAAGCGAGGTTCTTTTGCGCAAATTCATTTTTTGCTTTTTCTTCGTGATAAGAGCTCAGCTTATTAGATTTCCCTTTGACAAGTCGATTTAACCTTGAGAAAACCTGTCTAAATACAAACACCGAACCTTGAGTTTGAATTTGCTTCCCTGAATATTGCTATAACAGCATGATAACAGCGAAATGTTAGTCACAGCTTTTCTATTTGGACAGAGTTCGTGAATTCAGAACGCATATGTTCTCGTCGAAAATTCTTACCACCGGTTCCCCGAATTAAATTCGACGCAAGTACGCCGTCTGAACCAGCCGTCGCTCCAAAGTCGCTCTAAAGTCGAACTTAATCAAGTTTGGTTCGGCACATGAGTGGAGTGGCGTTTGGACCGGGCCTTACCCTTCACAAGCCACCGCTCCCTATTAAAGAAAAAAATCTCTTTCAGGAAGACTAACGTGGTTGACGTTAACCTATTATGTGATGAACTTTCTACAACTTCGCTTTGTACAGACAGCTCTGACGCTCTGGATGATGTTGTTAAATGTTACAATTCTATTTCGTCATTGGTCTAAGTAACTAGTGAGTCACGTGAGATAGAGCGCGGGAACCTGAGCATTCAGTTCGAGCGTTGACCTTTGAGCAGTCAGTCGTATGATTGAATTATCCTTCGAAAATTCTTCAGAAAATGGATAAAAACGATCCTTCTTCGATGCATGAGGAAGCATGGCTGAGTGAAGAATCTGACGGCTTTTCTGGAGGGGCCTTTAGTGCCAACGACGCTATACTTGCGGCCCTCCAGTCGTTGAATAAGAAAATGACCGAAATGGGCGCATCGCTCAGATCATTAGGCAACTTAAGATACCAGGACGGGAAGAGCTAGGACGGCTACCGGAAGTAAATTTACTCAACGGGGCATGCGCACGAGAACTCTCCACTAATCTCTCTGCCGTCCTCGTCTCGTCGAGGACGTCATTTCGCCCGACTAGCCGTCGCACCGAAAACGTGAGTATTGTGCGCTTGTTTTGCCCCGATAAATGTTCTTATCGACTTTATTTTTAGTTACATCGATAGGAATGTTTATAAGGTTCGCATTTTTGGTGATTGTAGTGTAGAATACCACGCTGACATGCCAAAATGTGAATAAAAATATTCCTCGTTTGTTCGTTTGTGTTTCAGTCACTGTTCAGTCGCTGTCACGAGTGTGCAAGCTCGATACAAACTGTATGCATTGAGAATACATCAGTGTAAGTACCGTCGATAAAATGTTGTAAGAATGAATGCCATGGAGCGTCTGTCGAGCAAACAGAATACACATTTTCAAACTGATGTTTAGTTGTTGTTTTTTTATACTACCCGGAACTTGATGCAACGTTTGTTTTATTGTCATAATGCTTGTTACAATTACAGATGGAAATTGAAATGTTCACCAAAAGTCAGGATTCTTCGGCGACAGAATTCTCAAACGCTCCAGTGGTAAAAAGCCATCTGAAGCAGGTCGATCAGATTGCTCGTTTAATTTTCTCATACGGAAATTCAGGTTTCTCTATTAAAATATTGACAGATGTTTGCTTGGCTTATAAAGAAAAATAAATTCAGCATCGCTGTTCACTATCGTTTAAGCTTAATAGGATAAGATTTCTACCATCTTTTTTATTGTCTAAAGGATGTTTGAATTATTGACGTCGCCGTCCTTTGCAAAAATACACATCTTAAGCATTTTGTTTTTGGCGACACGACGGGACCCGCGAAAGTTTCCCGCGTCCACTGCCGTTCCCGTCCTGGCCTTCCCGTCCTCGTATCTTAAGGTCCCTATTGAAAGAGGAAGGGGAAACTCAGACCTCCACAACGGCAGAACCTGCCACAAAACGAAAATCCCTGTCAACAGGGGATAACTCTGACACAGAGGAATCAGATGCAGATGCACTTTTGGCTGCAAACAAACGACCTAAAGTTCTCGCCGACAAGAGCAACGGCTCCACGTGCGAAACCAGTGCAGATGACGAAAGCGATTCTTTACTCGATGACATCACGCAGTCTCTCACCGACACGGAGAAAACTGCCCCGAAAGTGTCTGAGAAACTTGCCAAGATCGTAAACTTGAGGTGGCTTACTAAGCTTGACGAGACAAACCTCAAGGAAAAATCGGATAAATACCTTCGGCCGATAAACTGTGATCGGCTAATCATTCCGAAGGTAAACCCTGAAATCTGGGGGCGCCTCGATCGGCACACGAGGGGCAAGGACCTGAAGTTGTCAAACTTGCAAACCACACTTACGAAGGTCGGTAATATAACCGCACAAACCACCGATATGTTGTTGAAGGCTCGTGCCGAGGACGGAAAAGTTGATGTTGACAACATGGTCCGAATGAATGCCGATGCATTAGCACTTCTTGGGCATATCAGCTTCGAAATATCCCAAAGGAGGCGTGAGGCCATTCGCCCAACACTGCACAAAGATTATGCCACGCTGTGTGCTTCACACGTGCCTATTACAAATTTTTTGTTCGGCGATGAAGTGATAACGCAGCTTAATCACATCCGTGCTTCAAACAAGATCAGTAGCACGGCAAGCCCCTCAAACTCCGCCAATAGGCGATCCTATGGCAAATCGCACACGCCAGGTAATAACCAGCAATGAAAGCCTTTTTTAGGCAAAACGCTTCCGGGCAACCAGTCGTACAAGAAGTCGACTCCATATCAACACCACTGGAAGAAACAGACCGGCCAAACGGCCCGGAAGTAACCAGTAACATTATTACGACTCTTGGCACCACCTCGGTAAGCGAATTTAAAGCTATTTTACCATCACTTTTAAAGTATTTTCAGGGGAGAACACAAACGTTCAAAGCAGGCAGTTTAACCGCTTATTCCCACATATGGCAAGAACTGACTTCTGATCCTGAAGTTTTAGAGACTGTTACTGGTCAATATATTGAATTTGATTCTCTGCCAATGCAGGTCAAACCCTTTATGCAACCTAAGTTATCACAAATACAAACAGAATCGGTTGATTTGGAAATTACTCAGCTCCTCAAGAAGGGAGTTATTCAACCTTGCCAACACGAGACAGGGGAATTTATATCACCTATCTTTACCAGACCCACAAAGGATGGCTCCTTTCGAATGATTTTAAACTTGAAATGTTTTAATGCAAATGTAACTCACTATCATTTTAAAACGGACAACATCTGGTCTGCCATCAGGCTAATGAAGCCGGGGTGCTACATGGCATCCATAGACCTTAAAGACGCCTATTACTTAGTGCCAATATGTAAGGACCATCAAAAATTTCTTAAGTTTGAATGGAAAGGAGCCTTGCACCAATTTGTGCGTTTTCCGAATGGATTAGCAGTTTGCCCTAGGAAGTTCACAAAGCTGCTTAAGCCGATTTTTTCGAGTCACTTTTGAGACAACAAGGGCACATTTCAGTTGCATATATAGACGACTCATGGTTGACAGCAGATAATCTCGGCCAATGTACCAAAAATGTCATTGATACAACCAGTTTGCTTGACAAAGTAGGGTTTGTAATTCACCCTGAAAAGTCTCCTTCTTCCGACACAGATTACAACTTTCCTTGGGTTTGTTCTCAACTCTAAAATTAAAAGATGCATGTGAAAATCTACTCGCTACTGTCTCCCCTTCCATAAGGGATGTGGCTCAAGTACTTGGGCTTATGACCTCTAGTTTTCCAGGGGTGATGTATGGCCCATTACACCATAAGTTTCTTGAAATGGACAGAACGCGAGCTCTAAAACCACACAAAGGGAATTTTGATAAGAACATGAACTTATCCCTGGAAGCCATAATTGACCTAAAATGGTGGGTCACTGCACTGCCCTCAGCCTATAACCTTATCAACCATGGAGACCCCCAGGTTACTATGACGACAGATGCTTCTCTGATTGGATGGGGGTGCTGTATTGATAGTCACCTCTGGAAGGAATTGGTCTCCAGAAGAAGCACAGCATGACATTAATTATTTGGAAATGCTTGCTGTTTCCCTTGCCTTGAAATCTTTCTCAAGTGTAGTCCAGGGTAAACATGTGAAACTCCTAGTTGATAACACTACTGCAGTTACTACCATTAACCAAATGGGCACATGCCATTCTCGAGTAAACAATCAACTTTAACACCAAATCTGGTTGTGGTGCATAGACCATAGTGTTTGGCTATCAGTTGCACATATTCCTGGAAAACAAAATACTGAGGCAGATAGAGAATCACGGCTCCCCCGGAAAGAAACAGAATTGACTTTACAGAAGCCAATTTTTGATGCTGCTACTAAAAAATTAGGCGTGACTCCTAATGTGGATTTGTTTGCCTCTAGACTGAATTTCAAGTTAAAGCCCTATGTTGCATACCAGCCTGACCCAGAGGTCCATGCCATCAGTGCCTTTCACATCTCCTGGAAGGGATATACCTTTCATGGATTTCCCCCATTTAGTGTCATAGAGCGGGTATTACAAAAGATTTCTGACGAGGAAGCCACAGGCTTACTAGTAGTTCCACACTGGCCAACTCAGACTTGGTGGCCATATTTAACGAATATGCTCATTGATTATCCTCTCATGCTACCTAGGAAGGAAGACACACTGTACCTGCCAGCACATCCACACCTGCTGCATCCACTACACAAGAAACTTCAACTACTGGTCTGCCACTTGTCAGGGATCTCCTTACAAGCAGAGGAATTTCGGCTGGGGCTGCAAAGATCATCATGCAATCCTGGCGAACGAGTACACAAAAGCAGTAGCAGACTTACCACCAGCGATGGCAAGAGTTCTGTCGTTCAAGGGGTATTAATCCCATTTCAGCTTCTATAGAGAATGGTCTGGAATTTCTTTATCAGCAGTATGAAAATGGCCTATCGTATAGTGGTATTAACACAGCCAGATGTGCTTTATCCACTGTTATCTTCCTTCCAGATGGTGGCTCCGTTGGAAATCACCTTTTGGTTTCCCGATTCCTTAAAGGTGTCTTTGAGTCAAGGCCTTCCCTTCCACGTTAGAAGGACATATGGGATGTTTCTGTTGTTTTAGACTATTTAAAGACACTGCCTCCACTTGAGGAATTAAGCCTTAAAGACATCACACATAAAACTGTTGTGTTAGTTGCATTGTTATCTGGCCAGCGATGCCAAACTGTTCATGTACTTACAGTTAGTGGCATGAGGATTACAAATGATACTGTTCACTTTGAGATTGCTAAACTTTTGAAGACATCCAAACCTGGCAAGCATCAAGGACACTTGGAGTTTAAATCGTACGCAGTAGACGAACGTCTATCTGTTGCGACTTGCCCCAGGCAATATGTAAAACTCACAGAACCAATCAGAACTGGTCATGACCCTCTGTGGTTAAGTTATAGTAAACCCTGTAAACCAGTAAGTCGTGACACTTGTTAGTCGCTGGATTAAGAATGTTTTAGAAAAGGCTGGAGTTAACACAAAGGTTTTTTTCTGCTCATAGTACCCGGACTGCTGCCACTTCAGGTGAATGGTCAAATAATGTTTCTATCAATACTATCATGGATGCAGCTGGATGGTCCAGAGAAAGCACTTTCAGAAAGTTCTATGACAAGCCAGTTCAAGCAGTTGTCAATTTTGGGGACGAACTTGTCTCCACGCATGACTGTTCCAGTAAGCAATAAAATGGTCTTTGTTTACCTGTTCATGGCCACATTGCTTTAAAGTCTCACGTGACTTACTAGTGACTTAGACCAATGACGAAATAGAATTTTAAAATTAAACGAGACTTACCTGTAAGGTGAAGTTTGATTGGAATTCTATGAGTCGTTGGTCAGGAGCTAGGGAGTCACGTACCCACCCTATTCTTACACAATATTGGGCGTGTTTTTCGGCCCACCCTAAACTAGTGAGAAATTATGCGTCCACTCACAGGATTTAAAGACTGAATGCTCAGGTTCCCGCGCTCTATCTCACATGACTCCCTAGCTCCTGACCAATGACTCATAGAATTCCAATCAAACTTCACCTTACAGGTAAGTCTCGTTTAATCTTAAAATTCTACATAATCTTCGGCTCTTGATCGTCATGCTCCACTTGTCACTAAGTTTATCACAGTGAGGCCTTTGGTACCTTGGTTTAACGAAGATATTAGGGAGTCAAGGGCGGAAAGACGGAGAGCTGAAAGGAAATGGCGTCAATCACGATGTGTCCGTGATTTGCTTGAGTTCCAAATGAAGAGGAATTTTACAACCTACCTGATGAATGGAGCCCGTCGTAAGTTCTACTCAGACTTTATTGCTGAACTAATAACTCCAGTCAAAGGAACCTATTCTCGGCAACAAAGAGGTTGCTAAATTAAGGTCATGAGGTACCTTTTCCACCAACTAGTGACAAGTTGGTTTTAGCCAATGAAATGGGTAGCTTCTTTGTTGAAAAGATTAACACCATCCATGCCAAATTAGACAGACTTAGCTGATTGTTTGCATGATTCCAATTTTGATTATGTGAATATGTCATAATCTACAACACTGGACAGCTTCATCCCTTTAACTGAAAGGGCAGTAAGTAAGTTGACTGGCTGCTCTCCGAAGAAGAGCTGCATGTTTGATCTGATGTCAACACCTATGGATTCCTGGGCTTCAATCTTCTTATAGGCAATTCCATAGCACTGAAACTGCACTTATCAAAGCGATGAATGATATTTTGTTAAAGATGAACTCTCAACACGTCACTTTGTTAATTTTATTGGATTTGAGTGCTGCCTTTGACACCGTTGATCATCAAATACTTTTAGGGAGGCTATCTGACGAGGCTGGTATACGTAGGACTGCTCTGAACTAGTTTAGATTGAACTTGTCTGACAGAAGTCAGCGCGTTTCTGTACATGGGGTTCTTTCTCGTCCTTTTGACTTGGACTGCGGAGTACCTCAAGGATCATGTTTAGGGCCTCTGTTATTCATAATATATGCGTCCAAGCTGTTTTAAATCGTGGAACATCATCTTCTTGTTGCTCATTGTTTCGCGGATGATACGCAGCTGTATCTGAGTTTCAAACCACTCGACAGCACTGCTCAAGCTGATGCTATACAAGCTATGGAAAAATGCATTGACGTGGTGAGGAAATGGATGATTCAAGATCGGTTGATGATCGATGATGGTAAAACCGAGTTTTTGTTGGTGGCACACGACAACAGCTTGAAAAATTAGATTCGTGTTCCATTGCTGTGGGCAATAATCCTATCAGTCCAAGCCCATGCGTTAAAAACCTTGGATCGTGGTTTCACAGCAACCTAAGTATGACTGATGATATAAACAAGACTTGTAATGCGGCATTTTACCATTTACATAACTTGAGAGGTATTAAGAAATACCTATCGAGGGATTCTTTACCTACTTTGGTGCATGCTCTTATAACCAGCCATCTTGACTATTGTAATGGCTTATTGTTTGGCTCACCAAAGGCGCAGATCGCTAAATTACAGCGTGTACAAAACGCAGCAGCAAGACTTATTCTTGGCTTCGGAAAGCTTTCTCACATTACACCGGCGCTTTACGAGCTGCACTGGCTGCCGGTTTCTTTGCGTATTGATTATAAGATTTTACTTTTGACTTTTAAATGTATTTATGGCCTTGCACCAACTTATCTTAGTGATCTCATTAGTATAAAATCGAATTCATCATATAATCTTTGGTCTACTGGTAAGCTCTTATTAGACCATCCCAAGGGAAAGATGCTTGCAACATTGGGAGCCAGATCATTTTCAGCAGCAGCTCCGAAACTCTGGAGTAGCCTACCTTTGGAGGTTTGTCAAGCGACATCACTTGACAGTTATAAATCTCGACTTAAGACTTATCTTTTTAAGAAGTATTTTTATAATTTATAAATTTATTTTATTTTATGGTGATTGTAAAGCACTATTGATCAGAATATGTAAATATGCGCTATATAAATTGGTAAATTATTATTAGTATTTTTTTTTTTCCTTGAGGGTGGATATGGCTACATGTTGGCTAGCTAACACTAACAAAGAAATACTTAGGTTAACTTCCCACACTCCAAATTACTTAAGAGTTCTCTACTTTCAGCTTCTAGTATCACTGCTGTGTGGTGCAACATTGCAGACCTAAGGTTTGAAAATAACATATTGTGTATGTCACAATATTACAGCCTAAAATCTCATCCAGTGTTCATCTTTGAACTGCCTTTGGGTCATATGTGGTTATACTTTCCTCTCATAAAAATATCTTAATTGTGGATACTTCTACCCATTTTTTGTGTTAATTGTAATACAAAGAGAAGAATTGGTTAATAAATTGTCTTAATACAAAATAGCCCTTTTTCTGGAATATGTTGTTCCGGACATATCCATACTCCTTCCATGGCAGGTTTATTAGGTTTGACCCCCCCCCCCCCCCCCCCCGCACACACACACACACACACACACACACACCACCCATCTTTGTAGCAATTCCATTAATTAAGTTGTGTTTTGTTTTGGTTCACATCATCCAATAAAATTTTGGCTTTCAAGACCTCTCTCCCCCTTGGATTATTTCCAATAGCAGTAGTAACAACTTCCTTTAATTACAGAAGATGGCACATAAGAATCAGGGCTTGAAAAAATTTGAATTTTAGCTTGCCCTTCAGACAAGCAGCTCTCAAATTTTGCTTGCCCTGGGCAAGTTTTAGTTGACTTTTTTTTAATTTAGTTGGCAGACAACTTGCCTGGGCCCTTGCCCATTGGCCAAGTGACAATAAAAAGTTAATTGCCCAGCAGGGAAATCTACTCGTCCCAGACGAAAGGATGGCACTTTTGTCAAGCCCTGAACAGTGGACATTGATGGTCCTCTATCCGAAAAGTAATCTTCATTGGAGTGGGTATGGATATTTTATGGAACCAGCCAATGAATTTTATCACTACCACTTCTATTCAACAGGGTTGTGACAACATTTAAGATCCAGTACGGACCACTACACTTTTCGTGCATTGGTAACAATGTTTTGCTTTACATAATAGCGAAGTTTCTATTGTTTCCCATAGCTCACAGCCTGCAAGGCATATTGGCCAAAACTAGATCTCTAATGCTGAAGATAGGATTTTTGGGGGGTCTCTAGAGGTAACATCAAATACAGGGAGGCTGGGTGAGACCAAATGACCTGTAGATATCATATAGGAAATCTTTAATACCTGGCCTGCATTCATTCTCTTCAAGCTATGAGGAGGTTGTCACAGTGATTCTTGCATCCCTGCTCTAACCTGACTTTCTGGCCGCTGGGATGAAAAGAACAGGGGAAGGGAAAAAGCAGGGCTGTTGACCCCAAAAAATCAGTAGCAAACTGTCAGCATTAACAGGAAAAACGGTTCAAAAATTACGCACTTCCAAAGTTTTTGTGTACTAGGATGAAACTGGGAACCACCCACTCCAGATGTTCCAACTTTCTCCCAGTGCCTACCACAGGTTCTCCATGCAAAAGTTCATATGAAGTAATAACAGGAATCACACAAGGTAATACTCAAAACTAACTCTAAAACACTTTGTTACCTTAACCCAATATATAGTCTACTTTACTGGGAATCTTCTTACAACCAGACTGGGAAAAGACCTTCAAGTCATCAGGAAAGTAGATTAGCTCGTCAGCTACATCGTTAAGGATCTGTTCAGTGACTGGGTGTCCTTTCTGTTCTAGGTCAGCCTTAGCACACATTTTGATGTGGGATCTCTCCAACCGCATAAATGGAATGAAGTAATCAATGAGATTCTTTTCAATTAGAGATGAATGCCAAAATCCGCCCTTGTTATTAAATTCTCCAAGGTTAATAACCTTGTCCATCTGTTTGATTTTAATGTCTTTCCTTTTCTTTCCCTCCTTCCAGTGGGTTAGCACAGCACTGTTTATTAGATGTCCCCCGTATTGCTGAGGAAAATGAAGACACTTTTGCGATAGTCTATCTTTCCCACATCAGGGTAGTGGTCTAAGTAAGGCTTGAGGACATCTATGAGCCCTATTGGCATTTTATCCATTTCGTCAAAGATAAACAATGACCTAGGGCACTTCGACACGGAGTCAGCCACCAGAGTGCGTAGGTGACGCTTGTAAGACTCCACATAAGATCGGTGAGGGAAGTCATGTGTGGCAATAATTTGATGAACAAAACTACTCTCCATCCCTCTCTTGAAAATGTACTCGGCGACGATTTTGCTGATAAAGTTCTTTCCTGATCCCGTCCAGCCAAATTGAAGGAAAGCGCCAACGCTTTACTGGGAGACTTGTTATTCAAATGCTCTACAACTGCCTTTAATACGGTCTCTGTGACTAAATGTTGTTCAAAAACACGTCTTCGGAGAGATGATTGTAGACCAGTTATGTTCGGTGCAAATCACTTGTCGGTGCAGCATTCCTTGATCTGACAGTACACTTTACGTCCAAGGTAAGCAACCATAGGAACTGCAACAATTCCAATGGCACTTTCAATCAATAATGCTCTTAGGATAGATGAATTTTTTTGTTTCGTTTGTCTCACGATAAAGTCACTTTGAGATGTAGATCGCGACGTTTCGACTGCTAGTCTTCATCAGGCGATGAGGTCAATTGTTACGTGTCGCTATTTGTAGCACCTTGGTTCGCTACTATTGGTGTATTTCGATTCCCATTATTATTCCGACTTTATGACGCTATTCCCCGACAAAAACATCGATGTTCGCAACAACAGAAGCTTTAATCTCTCCATTTTGAGCAAAATCACTCGCCTATTCCAAGAAAAAATCTTAGAAAAATTCTTATTGGTCGAGCCCATCAATGGACCAGTGAACTTCGTTGTTAGAACAGTCAACTACATGAGCGGCTACCAAGCGATGATTTTCCGAGAAAACGCCGAAGCTTTGCACATTTTCTTAGGCCAGGTAGGAAAACAGAATTTGAGCAAGGAAATGGCTTCTACAACCTCTGATGAAAATGGTAGTGGTAAAATATCAACTAAAGAAGGGAAAGTGAAGACGATGCACGTTGCAGAATATGAGTATGAAGCTGTGCTGCTAAAAGTGAGGGGAAAAGTTGTCAAGAAGAAATATGATGATATGCAAGGTACTCCATCGAAACCAGGTTTAGGGTACGTACGCAATTCAGTGGGACTTCTTATTGGCTGTGCAATTGCATGTCTGCTAGTTGCTATCTGTATTTCTTCTCCTGAGCCTGGAATGAAAGGTGACTTCGACTTGGTGAAAATCTTCGGACATGGTGTCGACCAGTTACAATTATCGTTTACTAATCAGACAGAAAGATTCTGGAAGATTTTAAAGAACCGTGGCTTGGCGCACCTGAGAAATAATCATCCTTCACAACCACTGGTATTTTTGCTGGCTGCACCGCCCCCAGCTCATGAGTGGGTAGATTGTCTGGCTGTTAAACTTGCCGCAAAGCTAGATCCAAGACACAAGAGAAATTTAGCCAGAATTGATGGAGCTGACCAAAAAAGGTATCCAGGAGACAAGGTCAAGAAATATATGGACGTCTATTTGAACAAAAAGTTTCTGGATGGCCACAGAGTGGCAGTTATTCATCATCTGGAGCTCTTCCCACCTCCATCACCCATGTTGTTTTACGCTTACTGTCACGATCAGAATGCACCACACAAAGAGGTAGCCATAATCTTTACTGTGCATTTACCAGAAGAGCCCAGTTTATCTCTGTCTCCGAAGGAGAGAGAACGAGCTGTTGAGAAATACCTTTCAAAGCAAGTTTGGGTAAGGGATGACATGGATCCCGTTGCTGGTCTTTTAAGCCACATTGCAAACACAGTTGCTCTTATGAATGGTGAATCAAGCGATTCATTAAAGGCTTACTGTTCTTGAATTTGTGTGGATAAAGAGGAACTAGAGAATGGTAGCTTAACTCCCTTGCGGGGGTGGAGATGGACTCCTATATGAAAAGGACTGGGTTCTTGTTGGAAATTTTAACAAGATCCTCTAAGAGGTACCAAGATCCTGTTTTGCGGGCATGGCTTTAATTTTGTTTGACACCTTCATTATGTTTAAATTTAGTGATAAATCAGTTGATTGTCAAATGTCTCCTTTTATCCTTTTTTCAGCTCTATACTCTTAAATGTATCACGAAAGCTCCTGCTGTGGACCTTTTGAGGCTGAATACCTCAAAAGGTATTATGGCCGCATTTTTAACACCTAAAAGGTACAACAAGCACCACTGTCCTTTTTATACGGGAGCCCCCTTGTAAGTTTCATTTCATATTTGCTACATGAAGTAGTCATTACTGCTGACCAAGAATATGTAGGTATTTTTATTTTCTTGCCATGTAACCGTACAGATTTCTAGGTTTGTACTGCAATTGTAGGAATGTAGGCACAATAACTTGTAAGTATGGCTTTCGCTTGGTTATTTTGCTCGTATTTCTATATTGTACACAAAGTTTGTAAGCTAGCGTATCGTTTTCTTGTCGCTGCGAATCTTTCAGACCTTTCAAATGTTCAGATGTTTCAGTTGCATAAATTAAATGTGTGCTAACCTGAATGAATACGAGTTATTGGCCTGGCCCAGTGTAGTTGGCCGCTACACCCCCTTCCCCGGGGCTTAACTTTGGTAAAGAATCCAGTTTAACCAATGAGTAATACAGTCAATGTGGTTAGATTTTTTGAACAAAAAATTCATTTTGCTTGCAGGTGGCTATGAGAAGACTATGAGTTGTATGTGGTAGTTGTTCTAGCATGTCACTATCTGTGGCTTTTATTTTAACACATGCACAATGTAATTATTTCATGTGTGAAGGCATAAAAATAGAACAGTTAAGTTTTGAAGTTTCAAAAACTATATCAAATATAGTTATAAATATAAATTTTATTGTGCTGAAAAATGCCTTTTGGGTTTTGGATTTCTTTTCTTTTTTGTGCATAACTCTTGCAATTTTTGTAGCCCTTGTAATTTTTAAATAGAAAATATCTTACTCTTTTGAGCCGGGGTTAAGCTAGGTTAAGCCGTGATCACATTTTAATTTTTCTATGTTCCTTTGCCTTCGGCAGCTGTGCCCATGGTACAAGCAGCAGTCAAAACTTTACAGTCCAAATGAAGGGACACAAAAGAAGTCTTATTATTTGTGGTTAACAAAAGTAAAGACAATGTTAAAGTTGTTTTGGCCTCTTCAAATACTTAACTTGAGAACTGAGAGTTTCATTTACAAAGAACAAATTGTTTTTGGAATAACATGACCATTATCCTACCTTACTACACTCGATGAGCAAGTTTGCCAGTAGCAAGTGACCCAGTTCTGGTGGCAAATTTAAAGCATAGAGGTGCAAAATATTTCACAGTTTTCAGTTATTTAAATCTGTTATGATTTCTAACATTTCAAATCTCTTTTTGTGAATATTCAATGCATTGTCCAGTAGGAAAAGTGGCCTGACATGACTGTCTTTCTTGTAAACAAAAATGTGATGTCAGGACAGTACAGTTTTCCACATTTGCTGATTTCTGATTGGTAAAATATAATTTCAGAGGCACTGGCTGTATGCAAGGTTGTGAAGAGTATAGAAAAATAAAAGTACATGTAAGCGCAGAAATCATCCAAGTTAAACTGGGAAAGATTAATGTTATTTTAGATTTTAGAAGTAATGTTATTAAGAATACCATATGTAATTAAAATGTATAGAAACTGACTGCTTCAGGCTAGATTGATGTGCTGCGACTGTTAAAGGAGCTGTGTACATGGTTTGCACTGGATAGTATGTGTTCATGTCCTCCCCCTAAGGAGATGAGGGGGGGTGGGGGCACTTCTAAAGACAAAGTGAATAAATTTGTGACAACCTTAGAAGTAAAGAACAAAGTTAAAAAAAAATGTGCAATGTTAAATGAACTAAGAGAACCTCCCCCTCCCCCCCCCCCCCCACTCCCCACACCCCACAAAGACAAAACACAACACTAGTATCTGTGGAAAAAAGTTTCTTACATTGTTTGCCACATAATTTGGAAACTCCAGGATTCCTTACTTCATTGAACGAGACTGCCATTTGAGACAGAAAAGTATGTTTGTATGGGAGGAAAAAAATACTTAACAACTTGAGTCTTCACCAGCTACTATGCCCCCTTTTTATCCCGAAGAGTTCAATTAATATCTTTTTTTACAAAGGTAATCCACATGAATTAAATATCATGAGCTTTACTTTGTTAAGTTCAATTGCTTTCATTTGACATGAAAGTCGAAAGTTTTAATTTCCAAGACTTTATTGCGATGGGCACTCTTCAAGCTAACTTTTTAGAATCTATCAGGGAACAAAATCATCAGAAGTAAACAAGAACTTAAAACTAAAATTTAAAATTATTTTCATTCTGTTGGGAAAGTTTCAGCTGCAGTGCTTTCTGAAACTTCACAGTCAGTAAGAACAAAACCATGTGCTCTCTTTCTTAAGGTGGCTTACTACAGTTTTGATGGATTATAACAGCCCAACTTCTAACTCTTTTCAAAAATGTTCCAAGATGTTTTTCCTTTTCTATTTTCTGTTTGCTTAAGTCTTTTGCCATTCTTTGTGAAACTTGAACAATTTAATGTCAACAAATGAACATTCCTTAACATTCATTTGTTACAATGAATGTCAACATTCATTGTAAAGTATTTTTTGTTGACGTTAAATTGTTCAAGTTTCACAAAGAATGGCAAAAGACTTAAGCAAACAGTAAATAGAAAAAGGAAAAACATCTTGGAACATTTTTGAAAAGAGTTAGAAGTTGGGTTGTCACAGTCCATCAAAACTGTAGTAAGCCACCTTAAGCCACGATTGGGGGTGGCCTTAAGGCCATAACTACACCTTCAGAGGTCGCGGGAGAGTTGGGTATGACATCAGGGTCAAACTGAGAACTTCACTGGGAGGGAGCAGTAACCAACATGGGTAATTTACGCGCGCTCCGACAAGTGTTACTCGGCAAAATTATGCTGGAGGGTTTTTTTTTAGAATAGGAGGGCAGCGTTACTCTGAATGATCAACTAGTGACAACTAGGACACAGCAAGCAGCTAGGCATGATCTGCAAATGGAAGCGGTTGGGTAACGTTAGTTGAGAACAAGTGAACACCGTTGTGGATGTCAGAGCGATAGGAGGCATCATTAGTTCAGTGCAGGGAAACAGTTTCGTAAATGTTAAATGGATGCAAGTAGTGAGAGGAGGGACTTGTTTTATCTGTGGTCGAGAGGACCATCTTGCCAGGGACAGGAGTGCCTCGCTCGAGGTCAAGATAGTCTCTTGTGGAGGTAGAAAGTTTGATCAGTGTGGAGAAATTGGACATTTTAAAGTATAGAGTAGCGAGAGGCATTCTAAAGATATCCAGCTGGGGCAGAGACAAGGAATCAGTCAGCGTGACTGGAGAAATACTTCAAGCGTGATCGTGAGAGAAAAAAGGCAGAAAGACAAGCAGAAATTATGTCGATAGTGATAACGAAACAGAACAGAACTCGACACCGGACTATGTGTTTTCTGTGGGGGATAAGTTGAGCCACAGGATGGAGGTGTCCATTTGACAAATTTCCTTATCGACTCAGGAGTGACATGCAACCTTTTGGGCCAGGGAACTTGGGAGTGGCTCAAAATCACAGAACATCCAGTGCTAGACCCGGAAATAGACTAAATTCCTATTTCCCTATGAGCTCCTATGGGAACACCAAACCACTTACTACACTAGGAACATTTACAGCTGACATTACGTCCATTGACACTGGTATTACATGAAAAACTGATTTTTAGTTATGAACGGAGACGGCAGAAGGCTACTTTGTAGAGAAACGGCAGATAAACTTACAGCACAACCTATACGCAGGATTCCATTTGGTGTACGAGAGAAAGTGTTTTAGAAATGTTGAAGTGGCGGTCTGAATTTCGCTCAAATTTTTCAACGGATTCTAAAGCTTTTGACTCTATAATTTGGAATAATTGTAATATAAAGATAGACGGCAAACCGATCTGTTATCATAACTATATGAATGCTGGGGTAATTTTTATCAGAGATTTAATGTATTCTCCGAACAATGTTGAATCCTTTAACGTAGCAAAGGACAAGGGACTGATAGGCTCAAATTACTTGACGTGGTCTGCTGTTCGCTGATCTGTGCCAAAGCATTTAAGGAATCTCATCGTCGATAGAAACGTTTTAAATGCACTTGAGTTAAAATGTGGTAACAAAGATTTTGATCCTCTCTCGAGCAAGAGTAGAAACTTTTATGCTTTTCTCATTCACGAAAAAGTCAAACATTCAAGAGGGTTCTATAAACTAATGTCAGATTTTAACTAAGTGAAGAAGAGACTCGAAAAGCGTTTGTACTGGTAAAATCAGTTGCTCTTGAAACATTTGTGCAATGTTTTGAGTTCAAAATTTTAAACGACATTTTGTTTTTGAATACCCGATTAGCAAAAATCGGAAGGATTCAAAGTGATGTTTGTACGTTTTGTCAACCCTCTCGAGAAACATTAGAACATTTCTTTTATCGATGCTCCTTCTCAACTGAATTTTGGACTAAATTTGAAAACGTTTGGTTGACAGTAACCAGGGAGCAAATAAAACTGGAATATATTAACATTATATTAGGAATATTAGATCAGAAATCTAACCTGCTGAACTACTTTATCATTTTAGGTAAAATTTATTTATGGAATTGCCGCAAAAATAAACAAATCCCTCTCTTTTTGCCTTTCGAAGATGTGGTCAAGAGAAAATATGAAATTGAAAAGCTTATAGCCTCTCAAAGCATCTTAAGCTTAAAACATTTTCAGGCAAAATGGAACCTAGTTTTGAATAACAATCCATTTTTTTTGTAAAGGAGTAAGTGCTGCTTGTTTGTTTTCTTTTCTTTCCATCATATGGAACTATGTAAATTATGTAAATTTATATGTACATTCATGATAATTCAAATACCTGTATTGTAATTTTAGATAAAGTATCTTGTTAACACAAAAAGTAATTGTGTAATTAGAGTACAATGTAGAGCAAGATTTATATTATCAGTTGTGTAGGCAGAGTGTCTGTAGTAGTTGTAGTGTGTAATCGTAGTGTTAGTAGTAATCGTAGTGTAAGTAACGGTCGTATTGTAAGTAATGTCAGTAGTGGCGTATGTGATATTAGTATTGTAAGTAATATAAGTATTGTAGGTAATGGTAGTATTGTAAGAAGTCTTAGTAGTGTAAGTAGTGTTAGTATTGTATGCAATAGTAAAAAAAAAAAAGTTGGATTAAGTGCAAGAGTGTGGAATCAGATCAGGTCCCTGAATGGCCAACGAGGTGGGTTTCACCGCTTGTTGTCGTACCCCAGTCTGATGGGGATATCAGAATTTGTGCGGACATAACGAGCGTCAACGAAGCCATAATTAAAGAACGTCAGCCTATCTCTACAATAGAGGAGGTGCTTTAAAGAAGTTACGTCACGGTTTGCACGTCTTGAAAAGTTAAGCCTAAGTTGTTCAAGTTCGTCGTACTTTGTAATCCGTATTAATCTTCTCCATCCTTAACCATACTTGTTCTTTTGTGATTTAAAATTATATTTTTGCTGTTTCTCTATCCTGGTAAACTAGTATTTTTAGGTTTCCTTCAATTCAAAGGCAATTTTGTACGTGGCCAACATAACCCAAAATACCGTGACTGGGCTCCTTTAAGTTGGACTAGTGTTAATTATTTAAAGTTAAGATTAATTGTATATTCACATTTGTATCTCACCTCAATTGAGTGTGACGTGTGGCCACAGACCTACTCGACTTCACTTCTTCAAGCAGAAATTCAATTCTGTTCGCCTGTTCCTGCTTTATAATGACTTCAAAATGGCTAGAAAGTTAATTCCAAGACACAAGAACGCTCGGTTTCAGTCGAGGAAACAGAACATGGCGAAATTTTAAGACGTGGTGCAGAACAGAGATGTCTTTACTTGAGGCAAGGCGAAGAACCGTTGCTCAACGGTGCTCTTTCTTTCACGAAGGTATCAAATGTTGTTGAAACAACTTTTCAGATGAATTTTATGGTCGAGATTTTGCTACTCCTCTTTTATTTCATGTTTTTCTACAGTGGTTACTGCAGATATTCTGCACGCCACGCTCAAAACACTTTTAAAATCACCATGAACAGCTTGCCAAATTAGTTAGATGGAATGTTGAATATTTTTACTATATATATTTTCGTGTTCTTGCTCTTTAAACGAATGTTAGGCTTTTAACACTACCTCGAACTGTAGAATAGTTCACCGTTGGCAACTTGCTGTTAGGTTTAGAATATTTTTGCTCTCAGCCACTTTAGCCTCGACAAAGAACAATTAATAGGGTCTATAAATTTTGACGTCGGAAAGTTTTAAAACTTATAGTAACATCTTTGGCATAAAAACCGATTTTCCTGTTGTTGTTTTTTTTCAGCTTTCTGGTGACTAGTGCTGGACCATTGCTGAACAGCTAAAGAAATCCACGAGGTTGCTGGAAGCCCTCAGTGTGAAGTAAGGTTCCTCTTATTGTTCTTGTTGGTTGAAAACTTGGTGATAAAGCATTTGTTTTATTTGATCAACAGGATTGTAGAGATGGACGTTAAAACCTAGGATAGCATTTGCACAGACAAAGAGAACCAATCCAAATGTAAGTGCTCCTGCTCGTTCAAGCTATTTCGAGTTTTTTAGATGTTCAATACCCTTAAAAGCGAACCATTAATTGTAAAAAGTGCAAAAAAAAAAAAAACTGTAAGAAGTTTTAAGTTCGAAAAGAATATTTGCCTGTAACGAGGAGAACACGATAATTTTTGGTCGCGCTGAATATTTGTCGATGAAATAACTGATGATGTCTTTATCCGTTACAGGATTTTGGGAATTTGGATAAAGCAGACACAAGAAAGAAACCAAAAGGACCCAGCAAAATGTAAGTTAAGCTGACTTCACGTTGTGTAGTTTTAATAAGGTGTTAACTATTATATTTTTGAGGGGGACAATCCCCAAAAATTGTCCTGCGCAATAAAAAGAAAGACGAAAAACCGTACACCACGAACCAAGAAAAAAAAGGATATCGAACAGAGCCTAAAAGTCTTGTACAATCCAGAAAGAGGGACACATTTTCCACCCCAACCCTTTTCAAAATCTTATGATTATCCCTTAGCTAACAAGTTTTATGAAACTCTGAAAAAAGGTCAGCCCCCGATTTCATTGTCGTTCTTTATTGTACTTGGGGACCGTTCATTTTTTATAAGGTAGGGGGGCTGGTGGGATTTGGGGGGGGGGGGGGGGGCCATGCAAAAAAAATGGCTTTCGAGGGGGGGCCATCCCAAAAAAATAAGGGAAAAAGGGGGGGTCATGTGAAATATTTTAGTAAAACTTTAAAATGGCATAATGTTTGAATATCAAAAAAATTGCCATAGAATAAACATAGAAGGCAGGATACAAATTTATTACAAACTCTCCTTCTGCTTTAAAAAAACGTTTGGCGACAAAAAGCATTTGTAGCTACTGAAAAGAAGTATTTAACACTTATTTTCGAATGCAGCTTTCACTGGCACTCATCTTCATCTTCGCTGTCGTCGAGTTCTTTGTCGCCGCTTGTGCTGCTATGGGAGTCTCTTTCACCAATGCGGCAAGAAGCAGCAATGCTTTCCGTCAGAGTGTACTCTTCAGGGTACATGAAGGTGTAAACATAATCTCTGACTTCCTGCTCAAGGTTTGTGGTGATTCTGCTTCTTGCAGCATTGGTGAAATAATTCCCTTCCAAGAGCTGTGCGATGTATGGCCCATCTCTTCTAAATAACGACGTGGCAACATCCACAACTTTAATACACTCTTCCGGGACGGCCGTTCTAGGAGGGTACACAAGGCATTTTGGAAAATCATTTCCTAGCAGGTTTCCAACACAGATTCCATAAACTTGTTGGATGTTGTTTTCAGTCCGCTTCCTCTTTCTTTCATTTGACTTTCTGCGGTTTTCTTTTTTCCTTCTCCTTTTGTTGATGTGCTGTTTGAGTATGCCCTTGAATATGCTGTTATAATTGCTCTTCTTATTTTCTAGTGCTTCCATGTCCTGCGTGACCTTCGTCAACTTAGCTTCTATACATTTGATCTGTTTTACATTAAAACTGTGGGCAAATTCTTCGCCCTGCTTCAAAGCAAGCCCAATGGACTGAAAGAGTGTGGAATCGTGTTCCTTTACATCTTTCAATATGACATTCAACTTTTCCACCACTGCTCTGTGCTCTTTGATGGAGAAGTTCAGTTTTCGTCCATCACTGGGCTTCAACTGGTACCCTGGCATGGAAAACTCACTCGCCCTTTCTGAACAGCCATCCGCACTTAGAAAGATTGCTTCTTTTGCTTGTAAGATGTCAAACTGCCTGGATCATTCAGCTGTAAACCTTTTCTTAAACGACTCGTCGCTTTCGCCATTATTGCGCATTTTGGAATGAGCCTCTTTCATGATGCTTATGTAGTAATGCACTCTTTTCCCGATTGGAAAAGCCCTTCATGGGTATGTTATGGTTTAAATTTAGTTTTGGCTAAAATTTTCAAACCAATTGGATTTTCATTTCTCTTTGTTCTGAATTATGACAATGAACTTGACACATTGAAAATTAAGAAATTTTAGACCATAGATAAATTTAAACCATAACAAGTATGCTAAAATTTGTAAAAAGTAATCCACTATTTGCAAGATTTGAGAACACTCATAGCTTTTTGTTCTACCTGCACAGGGCAACATTTATACATGCCTGTCACTAGAGTAGAGGGAAAAACCTTCCAAATAAAGACATCTGTAAATTAAATGTAACAATGTGTTTCACACAACACATCAACAGATTTCCAGTTTTCTCACAACACTTTGTACTTGGTTCAGTATCACAATGCAGGAGCAAGGAAAGACTCTGTTCCAGGCCACTGTTACTTCCGTAAGATTGAGAAGTTTATGAATGAGCACTATGAGGAGGGGGAGAACTACAGGGAGTTTCTAAAGTTGTCCTGTCAAGAAAAGGAAGGAGAAATTTGTTCTCTTTGTTGTGAATGGACTGGACCACCCATACAAAGATACCCTAAACCAGTTCCTGACCATTCCTGCCTACCGGAATACCACTACCTCTCCTACCAGAAGACCCCAAAAGAAGGGCGTGATCCAGATGACTGGCAGCTAAGGGTCCAAGCGAAGAAAGAGCATGGAAGTGGCAGGTTGGTTTTATCTGACCCAGAGAGCGTTGCTCTGTTTGCAGATAAGTTTATTGTCAAATCAAAGTTTGTGGTGGATTATCTTCAGCATCTTGAAGTGCTGGAATTAAAAAGGAAAAAGAGAGCAGGAGAAAAGGCAAAGTTAAGTAGGGACGCAAAAGATAAATCATATGAGGATTATCCTTTGACTGAGTTGTGCGAAGATCTAATCAAGCTTAAAAAGCTACGTGTTCCAGAACTAAACAAGTACTTGAACCACCACGGGCTGAAGCAGCATTTGAAAAGCAGCAAGAGTGAGAAAGTAAAGGCAATTGTAAGACATTCATGCTTGCAGCGGAAGAGTCCTCTCAGAGCTGGCCAACCAACACTGAGAAATGCCAGGACATTGACACAAAATGACAACAGGGCAAGTGCTGACAGCAGTGAAACGGATGAAAGTGACAATGATGAGTATGACAGTGATGCCATTGACTTTGGGGGAGAAGATGACTCAAGTGACGTCATTCTTGCATTCATCAATTCAGATGAGGAAGATGCCAATGAGAGGCCAAATGCCACACGCTCAGGGCGAGCCATAACTAGGAGATCCGAAATTGACTTCTCTTTCTTTTGATTTGTTTTTTAAACAGCTCTCTGTAATATAGGGATTCTAATTTTGTCTTCATAGTGAGCACAATAACGTGAAGTAGGGGGATAATAGAGAAATATTAAAAAAGTTGAAATCTAAATATTGTTTGTTCAATTTTTTTTTTTTGGGGGGGGTCATACTAAAAAATGACCGCTATAAGGGGGGGCCATATGAAAAAATTGGTAAGCTGAGGGGGCGTCATGCGATTTTTAAATGGTGCTTCCCAAATCCCACCAGCCCCCCCTCCCTCATAAAAAATGAACGGTCCCTTGATAACGTGAAAAAAAACGCATAAGGTTTTCAATTTGCAGGATTGCTAGAATGGAAAAATAAACTAGGAATGGAAAACGCGCGGAGCAAGCAATGGGATTTGGCAAAATGTAAGTTCCTTATTTTGTTTGTTTTATTTATTGAGGGAGTTGAAAGCAATCTGCGACAACGATAGCGAGAATATCTTCGAAGATAAGTTCAACCGCTCTGTACACGCATCAAATATTTGGAGCATTTTGTTATCGTCCTCTACAAAACTTAAACAACAAATTTACCTTCTCAAAATCTGTACTTATGGGAATGGTAAAACCCGACGATTACTCTTCCACGCCAAAAGACAAACTTAATTGTCTTGATTTGTTAAAAAGAAAAATGACAATTCTCATTTCTAGAGTGTCCTGCAGGTTTGTACTCGAACGGACCTGACCGAAAATGTCGGCGTGTAAAATACAGACTGGAAAAAAAATTGAAATAGGGAAAAATAAGTTGCTTGAATAGGGGAATCCTTGTTTACAATATTTGCCTCATTAGCATGAGCAATTCAGTTTCTGATGGAGCTATAAATAAAATAGTTCTGAATATTGAAAGGTCATAGTACGATTAACTCTGCAAATGAATATGAGCCCGATGTATTGAATACTTTTTGTACAACACAGGTTTTAAGACTCAAAGTTTTACAAATAATGTATGAGCTCATTAGCGTTTTTGCCACCCAGAAATTTTGCAGTTTTTGAAAGACAATTTCTCATTGAATATTACACCCAAAGAGCTAAAAATTCACCATGTATTAAGTTTCAATAGCTCTTTATCTGCTTAGAGTCAATTCATATATAACATATTTCCTTCTGTACGCATAGCCGTATGTAAATAAACGAAAATATAAACAATGACGTCAGCATGAATCCCCCTGTAAGGCAACAATTGATCGTGCGATCAGTCATCAATCGAGGTTTTGTTTCTTGCAAGTTTTAGTGTTGTAGTGTAGTCAATTAAGTTCAATTTTTTTTCTATGATAGAGACTTGATGTTAAAAGAAAGTGAACGTTCTTAACGCTTAAATGCAAATGCAACTCTTTTGACTCGATAGGGACCTTTAAACCTGGTACTTGCTCAACCTGGAAGGAAACTCCATAAACTGACAATGAAACCTTTTAAATCCAAATCGAACCTTTTCATCTTAAGAGGGAGCTTTTGTAACTAAGCCTTTGCCGTTGTAAACTTGAAATGGAACCAGAAAGAACGTTTCTAAGGCAAAATTTAACTTTGTCAATTAAAAATGCAACTCCTTTCAATTCTTAAGATAACTTTTGGAAATAAAACGGGAACTCGTCAACGAAAAATGAAGTTTTCAACTCAAGAACTACTTTTTCAACTGAACACGGAAATTTACAATGAAACTTTGTACTCAAATGTAGACGTTTTTCAATTGCTAAACGTTTTGATGGGACTTTTCAGCTCGCAAGAAGTCGTGTAACGTGAAATGTAAATAGTTCTTTTTCAACTTTTAAGGATTGATTGTTGCTCAAAGTGGACCTTTTGTGTTTGATAGTGGAACTATTAAATCGAAGTCAGAACCTTTTCCAAATGATACTGAACTTTTCAATTCAAAGAAAACGTTTTCAACTCGCCAAGGCAGCATTGAAAACTGAAATTTAACTTTTTTCAAATTAAAATGAGTGTTTCAAAACTGGACGTTTGCGAGTCGAGGTATGTTATGGACGTGACAATGGATGAGTGAGAGAGTAAGTGAGTGAGAGATGTATGTGTGTCACACCAATCAGATTGGATCTACTATAAACAGCCAATCAAATTTCTTGCTGTAAAGGTAAATGGTATGTGAGAAGATTTGATCCCGATACAGTTCAGAACGGCCATCATTATTCTTCTATAAAAAGGGAGGAAGTATTCATTTCATATATTGGGCTTACTTCGACATTTTCTGTGGGTTAGGCTGAGGATTTTGTGGGCGGGTTTGATACTCATTTGCAACTGGATAATCAGTCAAAGAAACATACTGTTTGGCATATAACTACGAGCATGCGATGAAGGGTGAGCTTTTCCCATTAGATAAGTTTTTGAATTGAGTCGCTCTACTACTAGGTTTAAGATGCGAATGAAAAACAAGTTGATGTGGTTTCTATGATAGGATCAATTGTATTTTAGGGGGGGGGGGGGGCGGAATACACTACTGGGAATATGAAGCGGTTGTGACCAGGTTCAAATCGTTTGCGTGTTGTATTGACACCTAAATATTGCTGCTGAGTTCGTAATGAGTGTTCCGGGCGTGTCGTTAATTTCATCATCCATTCGCTAGGTACATAGGTGTGTAATCGAAAAAAGAAAAAAACAAACAAACAAACAAACTGTAAACGTATTGTAGGAATTGTACTCTAAGGAAGTGTTGTATAGTAAGTAGCATAAGTAGCTTATCGTTAGTGGTATTGTAAGTAGTGTCTGTCTTGTTTTGTTAGTAGTGTCCTTTGTGTTGCAGTAAAGAAAAATAATTACAAAATAGAAAAAGGCAACTACACGCCGTTTCTCAATTTTCAATGGTGGCCTATAGGTTATACATTGCAATACACGACAAACGAATCTTTCATACTTTTCCCATGACGTATTGTTTTCTATTCCGATCTACCAAGAAACCATTTCCACTAAGTTAATTCAAATTATAAATTTGCGAGAAAATGCAAAGGTCTCCGAACTTTTATAACCAAATGAGCAAATATAAATCTTAGGAAAAGCAGAAAGTTTCCTTAGTCCCTATTAATTATACATGTTGCTAAAAACGCGACAAACGGAAAATAATGAGTACTTTACTCTTCACTTCCCTCCACTCCAGGATAAAGACACAGTCTAACCTCTCGTAAAAATATTTAACTCTGGAAGTTTTCTTTTCAATGCAGTAAATTTACAGTGCCTCGACGTTTCTTTCCAAGACCGCCCGACGCTCGACGCCCCATCCCCCCCCCCCACCCCTCTACGAGCGACAACGTTGCCTCGACAAAATGACAATGTATTGCATTGCGCATCCCTACTACACATAATTTCACGCGTGATTAGCGCCCGCACATTAAAAAATGGCGGCGTCTTCTTTACAGCTGGACCTCGCCATAGAGGTAAATCGCCATTTACTCGCAAACGAGTATGGTGACCTATCACTTTTTCTGTTGTTTTGAGTTGAATAATAAATTTCTCTGTGTAAAATAAATATGTAGAACAAAAAGCAATCATCGGAAACGTGAATTTAGCAAGCAATCGTGACTACAATCATGGTGCTATTATAAGGATTTACATGGGTATAAACAATATGCTGTTGCTCCTAAACGAACATGGGGACCCTCCATTTTTATTTCAAAATTTAAGTTCCTACAATTTAAACAATCAATAGGCAAAGTCTTACAAAAATCTCAGTGTAGGTTCTTATTCAGTGGAATGACCTTAAACATGAGTAACAACTTTGATCAACACTTTTTGACGCGTATCGTGTGATGACGAAGGTCGCCCTATAAATTCTGGGTATGTTTTGGATCTCCTTCAAAATTCAATGTTTCCTATCATATATTCCGTGTTTCGAACACTCAACAGACCCCATCAACACAGAAGCCATACTTACATTTTCAACTGGGTAAAGTATTCGCCTTTGGGCCTGCAGTGTAGTCAGTGTTTGAAGTAAGCAGAACACTTTTCCAATACTACAAAGAAAAAGAAACAAAACAAAAAGGTCAACCAAGAAGTTCACTGTTTTTCATCTGTGACGAGTAGTAGTTCCATACAGACTTATTCTATTGCCCTGTTGCATTACATATTACTGTTTTTCTATTCGCTGACCGACGCAGTATCTCCAATCAATCCAGGCTTACCTGGAATATGTCACAACAGCTCTCTCTACCAGTTTTCCTCTCCTCTTGCTAATGAATCCTAGCCACTTCACAGTGAACATTCAAGCTGCAAAATGAAACATTATACAATACTGAATCAGTCGACACACTTTGAGGACCGAAGTATTTTTTAATTTTGTAGCAGTATTTCATACTTTTCCTCCCATAGAATTTCAAAAATATTTTTCCTCCTACGCTGACTTAAGGTTCAGTTTGACAAAGGAGTACAGTCTTTTCCTCGGTCCTAAGACTCAAGATTGATCGCAAGAAAATAGAGTTGAAGATAACCTCATTTTACGAAAATCAGTAACGAAGTTTAAAAGGTTATGGGTTGGGAACATTAATTTGTGGAAAGAAATATTGAACAAATGTACCGTGCTGTAACTATAACCAGTTCCTGGCTGGTGAATGTTTTAAGTAGAAAGAGGGATTGTTTGTAACGCATATAAATGAGTTCAGTTGTAGTTATGCCTAACTCAAAATCTCTCAAACCTGAATATCGAATTGTAATAAATCCTAGGTGTGCGTGACCAATGCACGAAACATAGGACAGTTAAATAATAATAATAATAATAATAATAATGATAATAATAATAATAATAAGCCGCAAGACTTAAAGGACTAATAATAATAATAATAATAATAATAATAATAATTCACGACTCGCTATGCTTTAGAAGCTCTTAGAGAATAAAAAACTTTGTGGTTTGCTTCAGTCTTCAGAAAACAGCTTGTTGACTAGCGGTTGACTAATAACGTCTCTCAGAAGACCGTATACAAACGGTCAATCGCAAATATAGTTCACATAGAATCTTACATTGCAAAAAATTTCCTTTCCACGTTTGTATTCATAAGTAGATTTGTTAAGCCTTATTCTGTAACCATTGTTCATTTATATATTCAACTTATTTAATCTATTTGTCTACTTCACGAACCCACCAGCTGCAAACCTTAAATTCGTATAGTGATTAAGTAAAGATTTACTTTTTACTTACTTAAAAAGCAAGCGATCAGTGATACACCTTTTAAGAATGAGGAAAAAAAATACGAATTTGAAGGATGTTCCTAATATTCTTTTACCCAATAAAAGTTTTAGGCTTTGATAACGTGGACCACCGACCCCTCCCATCTCAACAGTTATCAAGCTCCGACCATCAAAGCCAAAAATATCTAGATAATTATAACAAGCCCTCTGAAAATCAAAAGTTCAGATTAGCTTTTAAGAGGAAGAATTTCTAAATATTAAAATCCCGTCAAACCTGAGAAAATCTTCCCATTTCTCCAAAACCGTTTCATTTGAAAAAAGAAATTGTGTCGTACAAGTGTGGCCCACTTATCCACGTGAGGCGCATGTTTCCAAGTGTGCCGCATTTTCTTAAGTGTGGGCCATTTATCCAAGTGAACCGCATTTTCTTAAGTGTGGCGCATTTTCCAAGGGTGCCGCATTTTCTTAAGTAGGGCGCATTTTTCCAAGTGTGCCGCATTTTCTTAGGTGTGGCGCATTTTTCCAAGTGTGGCGCATTTTCTTAAATGTGGCGCATATTTCCAAGTGTGCCGCATTTTTTAAGCGTGGCGCATTTTTCCAAGTTTGGCGCATTTTCTTAAATGTGCCGCATTTTTTTAATGTGGCGCATTTTCTTAAGTGTGGCGCATTTATCCACGTGGGACGCATTTATCCAAGTGTGGCGCATTATCTTAAATGTGGCGCATTTTTCTAAACGTGACGCATTTTTTCAAGTGTGGCATATTTCTTCAAGTGTGCCGTTTTTTCTTAAGAGTGGCGCATTTTTCCAAGTGTGCCGCATTTGCGTACGTGTGGCGCAATTTTCCAAGTGTGCCGCATTTTCTTAAGTGTGGCGCATTTTTTTAAGTGTGGCGCATTTTCTTAAGTGTGTGCATTTATCCACGTGAGGCACATTTATCCAAGTGTGGTGCATTTTCTTAAATAGGGCGTATTTTTCTAAGTATGACGCATCTTTTTTTGAGTGTGGCACATTTTTTCAAGTGTGCCGCATTTTCTTTAGTGTGGCGCATTTTCCCAAGTGTGGCGCATATTTCCAGGTTTGCCGCATTTTTCCAAGTGTGCCGCATTTTCTTAAGTGTGGTGCATTTATCCACGTGAGACACATTTATCCAAGTGTGGCACATTTTCTTAAGTGTGGCGCATTTATCAACGTGAAACGCATTTTTTTAAGAGTGCCGCATTTTTCAAAGTGTGCTGCATGTTTCCAGGTGTGCCGCATTTTTACAAGTGTTACGCATTTTCTTAAGTGTGGAACATTTATCCAAGTGTGCCGCATTTTCTTAACTGTGCCGCATATTTCCAAGTGTGCCGCATTTTTTTCAGTGTGGCGCATTTTTCCAAGTGTGCCTCATTTTCTTAAACGTGGCCCATTATTTTAGGTGTGGCGCAATTTCTTAAGTGTAGCGCATTTATCCACGTGAGGCGCATTTATCCACGCGAGGCGCATTTATCCAAGTGTAGCGCATTTTCTTAAATGTGGCGCATTTTTTTAAGTGTGAGGCGTTCTTTTAAGTGTGGCGCATTTTTCCAAGTGTGCCGCATTTTCTTAAGTGTGGCGCATTTATCCACGTGAGGCGCATTTATCCAAGTGTGGCGCACTTTTCCAACTGTGGTGCAAGTATCTAACTGTGGCGCTTTTATCCAAGACACTTGAAAAAGGCTTCATTAAAATGAAAAATTATTAAAAATTTTTTTATTATTGCCTTATTTGATTTTTATTGGACTTAATATGGCACAGAACTAAACTTTGGCCTAAGGTTAGGCGGCTATGAAAGGTTTGCTAAGACGGCGAGTCGGAAATCCTTAGAATAGCTATAAGGTATGGAGACGCCAATCTGTCTCAGGTCTTAAAATATTTCTTAATCCATATTGGTTAAAGCAAAATTATTTTGCCAGTAACTCCTATATTGTTGTTTGACGTATTTAGCTATTAAATTTCCTAACCTTGTCAAGGAGTCCCCCGGTAGCCCAGTGGGTTACGTGTCTGACCTGCTGTGCGGTCGGAAGGGCATATATGCGCTCGACACCAGTCGGGGAACTCCGCTTTTATTCTTTTTTTTCTTTTTCCTTTTAACTCAATTTTTTTGTACAATCCTCTTTTCTTCCGTTTGAAGTAAGTTTTCTGTGAAAATCCTTTTTAATAACGGGTATACACTTTAAGCTTCCGTAAAATGCCTAACTAATTATGCCTTCATTCTTTTTAAGCGTTAAAAATTACCTACTAACCAATATGAAGATACGAGAGCCAATGGAACACCAAGCGTTTCACAACACAACTCCCATCCACGTGTAATAGCCGGTTGAAGCTTTGCTCTAACGAGTATATCCTTTAGGGATCTGCCCCTTTTGTACGAGACAATAGGGGGATCTTTGAATATTTTTCTAAGCAATGGTTGTTGTTGAATTAAATGCCAGTTCCGCTTTGGGAAAGAGGCTTAACGTAATTCGGAAATGGCCCGTTGCCTTTATAGCACACAGAAGTACCTCTGTCCTATTTGAAGTGTGGTTGTGTGCAAGACAAAAATCAATCAATTTCGAAAATAGTGAAAATGAGAGCGACTATTGCACAATTGTAGAAGTGTAACATTTCATTTCAAAATACCGTCCAAAATCCTAGTGTTTGATGGGTATGTACATCTTTGGCAATAGGCCACGTTCGATATAGTAAATTTTCTAACATGGCTCCGAGGCTTTCAGGACAAACGTATAAATTTTGTGGTGTTTCTTCTCTTTTGGGAATTGTGAGACAAAAGAGACTTAAAAAAAATTGCAATTTAGACCCGAGAGCCTCGGATCCATTTCAGAACTGATTGATATATCGAACGTGGCCTACTGCACATGCACATTGGAGGTGCCGTATCTATGAAAGTTCAAATTTAGCCGAAAGTTTGACTTGTTTAGCGACCGTAGAGGGAAGGCTCTTCATATTAACAAGCATCGCAGTAAACGTTTTTACCCTTCAAAAACGCCAATCTTGCACATCAGATAAAGAGCCTTCCACACTGTAAAGAGTGTTCAACAAAAACTCTACTTTACTAATTTAGATGCCAAAGTTCAAAGGAATATGTAAAACACACAAGCAGACAAGGTGCAAAAAAATTTGGCAAACAAGGTAAAGTTATAGTGTAGTTTACTGTAATATTTGCTATCTCTTATGAACAATAAGCAACACAGCAATCGTTACCAGAGTCTAGTAAAGCGCAGTCTGCAAGTCCAACAGATGATACCATGTTACTCTGAGGATGGCGCGATCGGAACAAAGACTCCTTCCCAAACCCTGACTTATTATCTCGTTGTGTACACTATCAAATTTCTTTATTTTCCTTTATTTTTTCTCTTATTATTTCTTTTAGCTAAAGCAGATAATACTCTTAAAGTAATAGTACCTCACCCAGATTAGCTTTGCTAGCTGTGAGCTACTAAGGCTTATAAACCTATTATGTACCCGGCAACAAAAGCTACTTGTTACTTGTTGCTATGTTAACATTGCCGATTGCCCTGATGAACATTCACTCTGCCCAGAGACTAGTACATAGTATCTTGACTCTGCTCTTTGACTTCAGTAAGACCGCACGATTTTTACAAAACCAGTGCGATAGATATATGTACTAAAAAATACATTGTCTCGACTTTTGTCTCAAACTAATGCCGCTACCTTGCAGCGATAAGTACCAATTTGAATGTAATTTTGTCGCGGGAATTTTGCACGTCTAAAAATTACTTAAAATATTGTCAAAAATCTAGTTCAAAGCGGAGCTGACACTTTTTCATGGCTACAATCAGTGGCACAAGACAACAGATGAAATTCTGTCTCCGTTCACAGGTTGCTATGTCGTTGAAGTCGCTGTTTAAATAGGCCTAAATAGTTTTCTGTTTGCTGTATTCCTTCGTGTAATATAATTTCTATTTTGAAATTATAATAAAATTTAATCTGCCACATTGCTAGCCCTCTATACTATCTGTTGTGTATCTTCCTATATCAATTTTTTTCGACAGTCCAAATGTTTTTCGTAGCTCAAATCTCCGATTGTCCAAGATAGGTCTCGCTTCTCAGGGTGCGTTGGTAATAGGATCACTGTAGTTTTAATTTGGTTTTGGACACCAAGGAACCTGTTATCCAGAGAAACGTAGATCCAACGAAGATCCCTCTGATCACACCGATGTAGCCAGTGGGAAGAACTGAAAGCATAAAAAAAAAAGGGACGTTAACAATTATTCTCTTTTTTTTCCCCACCCTTAAGATTGAAATTAAAAAAAAGAGATACGTCTGAGCGATCATAGTGACACAAAACTGCTGGCAATTAACTCCGGTTTTTCGTATCGCGAGTATTGCTAGTCTCCCTGGATGTAATGGCATTGCATGTAACCCCTGGTTGCCTTGCAGTTTACAGGTGGAGAGGAGGTAATGTGAGAGTAAAGTGCCTTGCCCAACCCGGAACAAAACACAATGACTCTGACCTCTGCTCGATCCTGGACTGCTCGATCTGGAGTCCAACCAGCTAAGACATCTAAAAGACATAGCTCCGCCATGCGTGCGTGCAGATCGCATTGCAATATCGATTCCCCCATAGAGATATCTAATGAGTATCTCAAGAAATCCTCCGACCAGTAATTTAACTTCTCGTTGAAAACAATTTTTTAAGCAAGATCGATGTACCCTCTAGATATCTTAAAACTGCATTATAATTTCATGCTAAGCTGCAAAAGGTAGACTACTCAAAAGCGTGTCAACCATAGTTAGGAGCACTGACGTCTGGTGCGACAGCAAGTAGAGGCTGGGAAGAACTGGAAATGAGGTGACCGTGGCTTAGGCCAGACAATTAAAATAGGAATCAATAATTCTTCGACCAAAAAGCTCTTTTCCCTTAAAATGCGTTACAGCAAAAATTCTGTGTTGTTATTTACCTCCAGTGTCCAGATTTTGAGATGAAAGCACAAGGTCCACAATCAGGAAAAGAAGACAGCGGAATAACTCCATGTATGGGGCATACCACCTTGGAAGAAAATAAAAGAAAAGGAAACAGAAACAGATATTAAACGATTAGACGTAATAGCAAAAAAGGAACTAAATCCAACTTTCTTTCCAATTTTTATCGCTAATACAACACATTAAATAAAATGCTGCATATTCAAACACCTAGAGTAACGAACCATCACACTTGCTGGACAACTTCATGCATTAATTCACTAGCCAAAACACCAAGCCAGCGCTCTGTGGGCCAATACAGATTTGAGTCTGATAAGCCATGAGCACCACTGCTTTACCGCATGAATTCAAGTTAATTCATCAGTATATTTCGATGATTTTAGTTTCAAGAAAACTAAACATGAATACACAATAAATTATCTTCTCCTGCACGCAACAGCTATGATGTCAATGGAATGCCACCAGTGCACTCCTGTATTACTTCAGATTTGATCTTATAATCATTCCAAGCTGTAGTAATTTAAAACTTACTTGTTATCAAAGAGAGCTCCAATACTTGAAATGGTGAAAATAAAATAAGAAATGACACCAAGAACATTAAGTTGGCTCATTACCTGAAGAGCAAAAAAAGAAAGTTGTGGAATCTTAGTGCACTTTCAAATTCATCAATTCACAGGACCCTGCTTATTTCTCAAGTAATTAAGGTTACATAATTATATTAAAGATCAGAAGCATCTTTTAATTAAAACCTACCATTCTTCTTGCAATCAGAAGCTGATATGCAACAATGGCAACAGCAAAATGCACAAGAACATACAAGTTTCCCCAGTATGTCAAGGAGCTGTCATATTTCTGAATAGGATATTCGATCTACAATAGAAAGAAATCAGAGTCAATATTCATGCTACACTGCTACAGCAAAAAAATTGTCATAATAATCTTGCCTTAATTTAAATGTAACATGCCAAAAGTAGAAACCATGTATATTTGCTTCAATATGTTCAAAGCAAACTCAAATCTGTTTACCCTAAATAGCATGTGCAACGTGCCTGCATGAAGAAAATAATAAAGTACAAAGCATAAATAGGAGCGACGTTTAAGCCACACATTCTTGTTTTCCTGCTCAAATGTATTATCTGGCCACTGCAATTTGCACATTACATTAACTCTTGAGCCTCTACGTGACTAAATACCTCTGGCAGATCTGCAGGATCACCCAAACGAGGCATTCCAGGTGTCCATCCAGGACCTTTGAATAGCACAGACAACTGCCAGAAGAAGTAAATATTTCATTTAGTTATTGAAACAATATTAATGAATTATCTCATACGAATTTACTAACAACTGTCATTTTTTTGTGAGGAAGAAAAAAAATATTTGGGGATTGGAAAATGTGCTGCCTCTTTACTGATAGCAATATTCACTTATAAGCAATTTAATACAATAATTAGATTGTACAACAATCAGTAATTAGTATAAATCTACTAGCATTCTATCACGAATGCTGTTCTCTGATTGGCTACGCTACTCACTATCTATTCGGTGATATATAGTGAGTAGCGTAGCAGTGTGCCCTTGTTAACAAAATGACGGCCACTTCTTGGCGTTTTCGAATTGTCTATGAAGAGGATTTAGATAATGTTTTGGACAACTAGTAGATTTATACTAAAACAATTAGATAATGAACTTGAACTTGAATTTGAACTTATTCACTCTCAATTTCTATGCATGATAGTTGACTCAGGCTGTGCCCTCATCAACTATCATGCGATAGAAATCTTGAGTTCATAATCTAATCAATTGTTTGTTCTCAAGCCTGGATAGAAATGGTAGCAAAAGAGGAACATTAAAGGCTGATTCCCTGGAGGGGACTCCATTGTTTTACACAATGAGTATGCTTGTCAGAAATTTGAAAAATACACTTAAAATGAACCAAAAATCTATCTTTTTTCCGGGGGGGGGGGGGGGGTGTTAATGGCTGAAGTTAATTTTCACCTGCTTCCAGATGCTTATTTACTGGTCAAGTGACAAGGGCTGCCAAAAGTCGTATCCAGAAATAAAAAAAGGAATACAATATAAACTTCTCGTTGGCACAACTACATAGAGCTCCAGAGACTTTGTGGCTTGCTTTGTAAAAAGGGCGTGGCAAACAAGAACATTTAAAATGGTACACTCTGAGCACTGTATCATTTTCAAACATCATTTTCAGACTTTAAAGGCTTGAAGTCCCCTCCCTTGGGAGTCCCTGCTCTCCAGAGTGAATTACAATTTACCTTGTCGTTCAGTCCAGGTGTTTCCCAAAAGGTTTTCCAAATGTGGGAGAAGTGACAAAGCTGTGGAAGGTTTCAGACAGTATAATAAATATACATCTTGAAAACTTGTGAAGCACAATTAATACAGAAGTGCTTACATGCCATCATAAATATTTCTAATGGAATCTAATGGAACATGCCCAGCACATTGCCAAGTTGTATATTAAGCAACTGGGCAAGATTTTGTAAAAAGAAAAGAGCAGTGTATTTAAAAGTCCATTAGACTGCTGCACTTCAGTAGCAGTTATTGCAGTTTTATTTGGAAGCAATTGACTAATAATATCACTAACATAAAAATAGTGATCTTGAGAAGCTAATGTGTGAAAAGCAATCATTGCATGCATTTTGTATCTTACTGAAATGTTATTAACAATGATCTAACCTGAGCCCAAATGGGGTCCCAGCTAGCCAGTGGATGAACCAGACCATAAGCTATTTCTTCATCTGTTTCAGCCTGAAAAGTTCCTATCATAAAGTAAAAACGTCATTAAATTTAAAAATAATTTGTAAACCTCTGTAACCTGTGTGCTTGACATTAAAAGAATTACATAGTCATCTCTCTCTCTCTCTCTCTCTCTCTCTCTCTCTCTCTCTCTCTGACTAAACAGGGCACTCTCTCTAAAGTGACAGCTTCTTTAAGCAAACCCCAGTCTTCATCTCACAGGTTGGTGGTGTCTTGTTTGAGAGCTAACTATAGATCAATCTTTACGAGCAAAAATATATGATGAACATTAGAATCCTACAGGGCCCACATAGAAAATAGCATGTTTGGAAGAGAAGCGTGGGGTGAAGAAACAGCTGAAAAGGATGCCATGATAACTTTTGGTCTTTGGGAAACAACATGAATCATGCATAGCATATGAATGCTTACTAATGACTTACCAAACATTCTGTCCCAGATTATCAATGTTCCACCTAGAATTTGGATATGTGAAAAAATAATGAGTGTGATTTTCAATCAATCAATTGATCAATAATATCATAGTCAAACCTCTATTAAGCACCCACCTATTAAGTGGCCACCCCCCCCCCCCCCATTAAACAGCCAGTTAACAAAGTCCCAAAATTATTGTCACCAAAATACTGTGAATAGAACCCCCATTAACCGGCCACCTCTATTAAGAGGCTGTCTTGATGCCATAGTTTATATTTAATTAACCGCGCGGCCATGGGCCGAGCGCGGTTCATGGTTTACCCGTAATTTTTTTTTTTTCGACTTCTGTGCGAGCAGACCCAAGCTTCCACTCGGCCAAATTTTGAGTCACGCAACCTGTGATGTTTACTCGCCAAAAGCTGTTGAAACATCAATAAATCTCATCTTTCGCGGGAAAAAATTAAAAACCCAGTGCTCGTCAAAAATTATATTTTTTCACCAGAAATTTAGCTCGGAACATATACATATTTATATTCGTTTGAATCGTCCATGAAATGACGTTTTCTGGATATTTTTTCCTTCGGGGTCAACTGAAACCTCCGATTACAAAATCACGCCAAACCCACACGTTGCCAAAAAATCTCTTCAAAACCCTGACTTTGAAGCGATATAACACTTCAGCGTTAATAGCTACCACACATCGGCAGACGGTAAATCTATCCCTTAACAGTCCAGCTTTATCGTTTTAAAATTTCAGCGAAATCGAACAAAACCAGAATTAATTAGAATTTTTTTGTTACCCCACTCCCCAGACTTGACCTAACAAAGGAAGCAACGGTCGCCCATAGCAACTGAAAAACACGAACATAACAAAGCCGACGTTTCGGCCAAAAAACTCCAGAATTATCGCCTGAGAGCTTAAACTTGAATGGGAACATCTTTTTCGAACTTTTTTCAACTGATTTAGACGAAAGACTGGCCTCGGCGGGCTACAAAAGAGACCAAGAGAAAAACAGAACAAGACAGCAAAACAAACCGATAATATTTCATCGCATGGCTTTCGGCACGAAAACGAAAATACAGCTTACTTCTGGATAAATTCAGCCTTAGAAGCCAGCAACCGGTCCCAAATTACTTTCTGTATCCTTACAAATGTCCTGACTTCCATCTCCGAAAGATTTTGCCCCAATTTTGAGCAAATAAACATTTCGTCGACAGTGACCGCCATTACGGTGGCTTGCATACTAAATTAGCTAGCTTGACAAAATTATCCCGTGGGGGGGATATGACGAAAAGAGCTGAAAAATGGCCTGTAATTGGCTAATGATGAGATCATCCCCCTGTCCAAATTTGGTCAGAATTGAAAGTAACGCCAATTTTCTGTCACATTTTCAATCTGTGGTCACTGGAGTGACCAAAATCGATACATCGGTCGGGATAGAGTTTTATTATTAAATTATTTGACTTGTGTGACTACTTTGCTAGCCCTTTACTCGTGGAAAACACCAATTAAATTTAATCATGACGTTTAAGAAAGAAAGCTGTTGTTAATAGTGTTATTATCGTGTCATTTATATCGTTCATGCCCATACATATCCCGAAGAAAGTTCTACAAAGATTAAGACCATTACGTCATCGGAGATTTGTCAACGGCTACCACTGATGGTGCAATAATACAATTTGTGTTGATCAAGTGATGTGATGTCTACAGTAAGAAAAGAATCATCAATAACTGCTTTGGAATGTGCACTGCGTTCCGACGGTAGTGCTAAGCAAACAGTTAAATTTTGAAAGCGCGGTTATAAGATATAACAGATCTTCTTGTTTCATTTTGGGGACCCAGCAAGGGTCATACATTGTCGTGAAACAGGACAGCGCCCAAGGTTTATCACTTTTCAATATCATTAAATAAATGGAAAATTAATATCCACTTACCATAGTTCTTATCAATACAGTATGGATTTCTTCCTGAAAAATTCAAAGGTATACAATCATAGTACCATGTTTCATTTAGCAATAAGCCAATTAGGAAAGGTTTAACAGTGTTAATCATTAACAACTGAGACAGAAACAAATCATTAAGAGTTAGCTTTACATAAGTTCTGAAATACAGGATAGCATTGTCAGGGATTCACTACTCCAAAATGCACTGTGGACATTCCACTCTGACCCATGTCTGGAAAGAATTTTTTAATTTGCTTATTATCACTTTAACATTAGTCTTAGTTTACTGTATATTAGTCACTTGGTTGTACTTAAGTGGCCAATAAAAATATCTTACATGTACATGCACCCTCTACTTCTACACTGAGGAATACTCCATTGACAGGACGGGACTGACTAAAGTCCATCAGTATGATATTGCATGGGTGATGGTGTTGTTAATTTTGTTTGAAGAGAAAAATTAGTCTGGTACTAAACAGCATAAATTATTCAATTAACTGAGGGCATGTGAAGGTAAAAAGTTCCCTAACTAACCAATTTTCTAGGGATAATAAGGATCTGAAAAATCTTGTAAATAATGAATTTAAAGAATTTAGTAAGTGGTATGTGAGTAAGAATATTATTCAAGTGTCAATAATTTGTTGTAGTATTTTTCATGGTTATTGAAGACACTGAGAAAAAATTTTATCTATTAAAAAAAATGAAGTTGGACAAAAAGGTAAAGGTAAAGTCTGCATATAAGCCAAGTGGCTCATCAGGCCCGAGCCTATCCTGCAACTAGGAGCATTTCTACTCCCCCTGGATGGTATGCTAGTCCATTGTAGGGTTACTGCCCCCCAGCATTAAATTTGCCGGTACCAATTTATACACCTGGGTGGAGAGAGGTACTGTGAGAGTGTCTTGCCCAAGAACACAACACAACGTCCCAGGCCAGAGCTCCAACCCAGACTGATTGCTGCAGAGTTGAGTGCACTAACCATGAGGCCACAGCACCTCCCACAAGATGGAGGCTGGACAAATCAACTGCATTTTGCAGTACGTAGCACTGAGGATAATGGATGGAAGGAAACTCTTACCGTGATGAACACGATGATGACTTGGAGTGTTGAGAATGTACTCCAGGGGTCCAAGAGAACGTACAATCTGTGCGTAACAAAATAAAAAACAACATGTGGCTTCGTTGACAAAATCTCCGATAATATTGTCCTCAAAGGTTTAAATGTAAGGGGTTATAGATTTCAAATATTGCTGATCAATTTTGTACAGACCAAGCTTGGCTCAGTCCACTCAGATGCCAGTTTTAGTTTACTTCAGGTAAGTGCGTCATAATACAATTTATTCACAAAATTACTCAATAGTTTGCCCAGATCAAGTGGTTTTTTTCTTGAGTGTTGAAAGTAATTCACTTTGGTTTTGCATTACTACACCAAGCAATTGGCTTAAGAAAAATTCTACCACTCTGTCATCCAATCAGAAGTAAAACTAAAACTCACTCTCGACAAGTTTCCACATTGTCTTTTCCACACTTCACATCAGCTAAATTTAAATACTTTGAATTTTGATTGGTTCACTGGATTTTCTGTGTCCTTTGTGACTGTCCTGTATGATTACTTTGGTTTCCACATGAAAAAAAATTAAAATTGCTCTGATCACTTATTAAGCTTAGTTTCCAATTCACTGATCCCACAATCACTTCTTTGGAAATGCTGACCGACAAATTTCCTTACTAACTCACCCACCACATGATGGTGTTATAGTCAGCTGCAAATAGAAAGAGAAATTACCTCTGTATGAATCCAGAACTGATAAAGCATGTTGAACTGAGAATGGACAAAGAAGATTGAAGGAGGTACTGCCAGGGCTAAGGGCATGTAAAAAATCTGCAACAAGGAGAATTTGAACAACTTAAAATTTTGTTTAAAATGTGCAGCCAACATTCTTCAATAATTAAAAAGTTCTTACATGACTCTCATTTGGACAGAGTTCCTACTTTAAGTTGTCTCAATTTAAAAGGTGCCACCTTGCTACTGTAACGATTAATAGCTAGTACACTGGAATATAGAGTGAAAGTTGATGTCCAGGCTTGAGCCCAAAGCTGGGTTCATTGTGATGCATTCTTGCATGGGCAGCCAAGGTATATAAATGGGTACCAGTGAATTTAACGCTATCAATGGTAAACATATAACTCAGTGATTGATTACAATTCCATCCAGGGGAGTAGAAATACTCTTAGGTTGCTTCATTCTGTGGAAGCTGGAGATACCTGTAAGCAATAGCCTGGTGGGTTACTAGCACAGACCCAATTACTTTTACTTTCACTGCTCTAGACTACTCACCGCAGACGTGTAATTCTGCACTATTGATTGTCTCAGAGCTGTTGTAAGATTATAATCCTCTGAACTATGATGTACTTGATGAGCTGCCCACATAATGTTTATTTCTAAAACAACAAAAGTAAAAACAAGAAACAAAAAACAGAAAAAGTTGAAGTAGATGATCTTAGGACTACTAAAAACAAAATAATAATAGTGTGTGAACCAGAGGCCTTCTTGTCATGAATTTGGATAACTGAATTCTCGCAACAACAGAATTTGTCTCCAACAACTGCATTTACATGTATCTTACCATGTGCAGCTCTGTGGAACCAGTAATAGAGAAAATCTACTCCAACGAAACAAAGGTACCATGTCCCAGGGGAGTCCCATGGCAGTTCTACCAGCTGGAAATTGTTATAAATGAACACATAGAAAACAAGTTCAACACTCAGCACAATTATCCTGTAAAAATAAAAAAGGGACAAATAATTTAATATTTATTTTATTGTTTACACATTGACTAACTATTATATACAATTTCGGACAAAAGTAGTAATCAATGTTGGGAAATGTCACGTTTTTTTCTCAACAAAAAGGGAAAAAAATCACTCATTGTAAGTGGGGGGAGGGCAGAACTTGCTTGGTGTCCCAACTTTTTTGTCTGGGATTAAACTAATATCTTTATTTTATTGTTTGTCTATTTATTAACTATTATCTAAGTTTAAGAGGTACATTATAAGGGGGGAATGCTGATCATGACATTGTGACTAGAATATTCATCAAGTACCACGGTAATGCGATAAATACATGCAATTTGGCACATTAACATTGATATCTTCTTACTTTGACAACTGAGAAAAAACTCCTGCAGCAACTGAACTGAATGCATCATTCAACCTTGCTCGAGGCAGATTGGTGAGAAAACATAATATGTACTCCACTGCAATGGCACCTAAGAAAAATGGAACAGCCTGGCAAGAAAAAATATTGAAATAAAAATTTAAGATTTACTGCATGGACACTATCTACATTTAAATGACAAGCATAAAAACATGCCAGTGGTTTCAATCTGGATCTGATATCTACACTAACAGCTCATCTGAATTACATCCCTAACAATAATCATATAAATTTTACAACAACAAAAGGTAATTAGCTCATTTTAATTTGTGTATCTACTGAGCACAATTAAAATATGAGTGAGGAACTTCTGTACATCGTAGTCCAATAGTGTAAAATCCCATGTTAAAGACTCCCGGTTATAAGCCCTTCTATTTGCTAATAAAGATATTACTCCACATATAAAGCCCCCTTGAATATAAGACCATCTAATGTATAAGTGTGTTCCTCTTGTGTTTTATAAACGTATTATAAATGTAGTAGCTCTACATGTAATGGCATGTAAGCTTTAATTCGTTTCTCAGATATGTTTTACATGTATCTTGCCGTTCTGATACATCTTTTTATTCTGCTTATATGCCTCCCCCCCTGAATATAAGCCACCCCCATTTATAAGCCCACCCAAAACCCCTTATGAAGTTATATAAGCCCAGGGATTTAATGCGGGGTTTAATGGTATGGAAATTATAAAATTCAAACAATTTCTCTGACTGCCAAATTGGACTCGGCCAGCAGTCTTGTCCAATTTTAGATGTCCTTTGATTCTTTTAACTAATTATTTTCAAATTGGGCAGCAGGTAATTAACATTGTTACATAGTTTCTATACTAATAATACCTAAAGATATCAAATGATAATAATGCTCACTTCATTTAGATAGTCTGGCACATCTCCAAGTTTTGCAAAAGAGGCCTCCTGTGGTGACACTGCATACAGAAAGCGGCGCACCCCTTGTATGAATGTCACATTACCAAGAAGAGACTGAAATAGTACATTATTTTATGAAGATTGATATATGTGGACTGGTTACAGTCATTAGAAGTTATAAGATGAATTGCAATCAAGGATTTAAACTACAAATGATACTTGAAAATTCTCTCAAAACTGTACATAATTTCAAGCCTTTAGGCAAGTACAGTTTGAAAGAAATCTGTAATGTCATGAGTAGTGTAAATCCTTAACCACTTGAGCGTCTGTACAATTCCTCATTTATTATATGGCTGAAGAAGTTACTAATTTGCACTGCAGTGCAAATTAGAAATTTACCATAAATCTGCCTGCTCTCAGCCAATCACAATGAAGTTATTTAATCAGTCATATAGATAAACCTCATATTAGCTATAAAATCTTGTTAAGGTTAATATATATATAAGCTTACTCCATTGCTGCTTCTGGTCAAGTCTTTTACGATACTTGTGACTCAAGAGAGGCACAAATTCTTTGGGTGCAAATTAAGGAAAAGACCTAATGTTCTTCAAGAAACTGTTGATCATATATGAACTGTGTCAGCAGCAGCCCTGTAACAATAGATCTGTGACTTCCTGCGCCACTCACCCACACACACACTCTCTAGCTTTCCCTCAGTCCCTGTACCATGGAATACGGGTCTAACCCTTGGTGGTAAGTCTGGAACATTTATTCCAAGGTGGCTCCCCATTGAGCTAGTGACTCTAGTACCACCTGATCTGTACTCTGCATTCCTAGCCTTGCTTCCCTACTACCCAAATCTTGCCCAAATCTTGGACAATACATAATTTAGAGGCTGAATCACGCCGGGCATAAAAATGAACATCATTAAGAGATTCTTTAGACGCTGCCAATCAGGGAGTTTCGATAGTCCAACAATCGTCATGTATTCGTGTTTCTCGAACAAACTCAGCTGAAGTGAAAGTACATTTAATGTATTTCAAATCGACATTTCTTACTCTCAACTTTAGTCCCTTAACTAATCTTGAGAGTTAGAAATGCGGATTTTAAACACATTAAAATTAATGTAAGCTCAAAAGCTTACTTTCACTTCAGCGGATAAACAAACTGACAATTATACTACTCCTGTAGGAATATTGCCATTTGAATTGAACACACGGCAAGCAGAAAATGAACTTTACGGTACTTACCTTGTCCATGACAAAAATTAAGCAAACTTGGATCCCAGTTGCCTTTTCACAGTTAACAAATTATAACATTCTTCCATGGTAATGAGCTCAAACGTGCTGTGCAAAAAACATCGATTACAAAATGGGTCACTCAACAACCGCTGTCCACTGGGACTCCGGGCAGTGAAAAACATCCTCAAGTTTTCCCATCTGGAGAAAATAAAACAAGTAATGTTCGGGAGGCGGGGTTCGGAACCATTTAGAAACAGCAGCTCATGACATAAAAATTCTGCTGAAAGCCTTAATTTTGAAATTTTGGTATGCTTTCAACATTCGTACATATTGTTGCCTTGGCCCCCACGCTTGGTTGCTGTTTCGTTTGTGCCCTTGAATGACCTTGGGGATTGTACACCATTGTGTGTGCTCTCAAGTTCCCGTTTAGCCTGGGCGCAGACGTATTTCCGTTCGTTCCCGTGTTCATTTAGAGGGGAACAAAAATCAGCTAGGCTCTCGCGGCTCTCACGCGCAGGGGGGAGGGGGGAGATTTCATATCAACCATGTTTTATTAATTTTGGCGTTTTTGGCCACCTCGGGCGATCCAGTGGGTTTTAAATCAAGACAGGATATGGCACTACGCTGATTGTAAACTGAGTTGCTTCGAAAAGGTTGTACATAGAATCCAGACTCTATTGATTGCCACTATTGGGAACCACTACTATTGACCACTATTGGTCTTCCGGCAATGGTGGTCAGCAGGGTGCTCAGACGACACATTTACAGTGGAGGTGATTGCAAATTGTATTAGAAGACATATTAAGCAAACGAGACTACTCTTTTTCGCGCATACGAAAAATACAGAACTCACACTCACAAATGGTACATTACCATTTTCAACCGGTGTATGACATTTACAGACTGCAGGCTGCAGTCTGCAGTCTGTATTTAGGCCTAAGTAGCGCTCCGGTTAGCCTGAATATCACTCAGGTTAATCTGGATAGCGCTCAGGTTAGCCTGTTAAGACTGTTCAGTAACAGTTTGCTCTTGATAAAGGAAATGGGAATACGATATAAGCTAAAAATCTATACTGCCTGCAATCTGCAAATGTCATACAACGCCTTTCAAGTCACTTTCAATGGCGTCTGGGATGGAACTTTGCGATTTCAGAAGTGTACGTTATTTATTTGTTTGCTATTTATATTAAATCGCATCTTTTAGAGGGATAATCTTTCATTAAATAGATACGAGTGTTTTATTGGAAAATACACCACTCGTAGATTCGTACGAAACTACATCAAGGGCAGGGACCCGACTGGCGTATTTCCCACGTAATACTGATCCTGACTGATGAAGTCATTTCCCGCTTGTCTTGGCTGTTTGTGCAAAAACTTGCCCACAAACTGGTTACAGTCATTAGTATAAGTCATGAGATGAATGCGAGTGCAATCAAGGATTTAAACCACAAATGATAGTTGAAAATTCTCTCAGAACTTCACATAAAGTTCAAGCCTTTAGGCGAGTGCAGTTTGAAAGAAATTTTTGATGTCATGAGTAGTGTAAATCCTTAACCGCTTGAGCGCCTCTACAATTCCTGGCTGTAACCAGTTTGTCCACAAGTATATTACAGAGTGAGTATATAATAAAAAGAAAATCACATGGTACCTTGGAGGTATGAATCTTATTTTCTGGTGTTAAAAACAACATTTTTTAACTCCTTCGACCACTCGAAAATAAAATTCATATATTAATTTGCGCCACCTTGTAATATCCTTTATATATTCTGGTAAAGGACTATTTATTATACCCCTCAGTTACTATGTGCACTGCGCTTGGTCAATTTAGCGTGCCGTATTCGACTATACGGCCCACTAAAATTCAAAGCTGTGTTTGTTACCAAAATGTTTCGCGATTGCTTTTAAGTTTTTTAGCAAGTAAAGGTAACTGTGAATTAAACTGTGCTACCGACTTAACAACGATTTCAAATTGACTCGTATTGCTAACTTACAGAACGGACCGAAAAGATGAGGTTAATAAGAGGTATGCATTTTATAATTTGGATATTGAGAGGGTTCTTCAGTTGGCCATATCTTGTATTTTCTGTCGTGTTTTTGCAACAGTATGCATATGCATTGTTCGCCAGCAAGAGCGTTCGTGTGGCTATGTCTAGTAGTCCGTCCACAGACCAGCAAGGTTAGCAAAATATCAACCCGGCTACTAAAACGCAACGGGGTGGAGTTGGGAAAAGATTAATAATTAAAAATAACTTGTTACAAAATGCTTTGCTGCTGTGTAGACTATTAAATGTCTGGTGGGAACGAAAATTATGAGAGAGCAGGGAATGATCCGCCAGTTATTAACTACTTATGGGCTACTTATTAACCAAAAGGTAAAGTCTTGGAAGGGAAAACCTCAATCAGAGACCTTGGCAAGGCCGAGGCTTGGGATTTTCCCGTAAAGACCAACGCTTTTTGCTTTGTCTTTGCAGGCATTACGTATGGGTTATTGACCAAGTGTGAGGTCAAGATGGCTGGATATTGGCCAAGTTCTTTTTTTTGCATGTTTATGGACCGAGACGGAGTCGAGTTCCATAAACTCGCAAAAAAAGAACGAGGCCAATATCCAGCTATCTTGACCGAACAAGCTTGGTCAACAAAGGATTTATTATATGGCTTTCTGGGAAGTTTTTCTTGCGGGACACGGCGGGTAGTCCCGAGCGGGCAAGATAGCTCCATCTTGCCCGCTCAGGTAGCCAATCACAGCGCAGGATTTGATTCATCTTGCCCGCTCACGGAGCTAGCCATATAGTAAGTATGGGTTATTGACCAAGTGTGAGGTCAAGATGGCTGGATATTGGCCAAGGTCTTTTTTTGCGTGTTTATAGACCGAGACGGAGTCGAGGTCCAAAAACGCGCAAAAAAAAGAACGAGGCCAATATCCAGCCATCTTGACCGAACAAGCTTGGTCAATAAAGGATTTATTATATGGCTTTCGGGGAAAGTTTTCTTGCGGGACACGGCGGGTAGTCCCGAGCGGGCAAGATAGCTCCATCTTGCCCGTTCGGGTAGCCAATCACAGCGCAGGATTTGATTCATCTTGCCCGCTCACGGAGCTAGCCATATAATAAGGGAGGATAATGCCTTAGAGTAAGCCAATTAGAGCGCGCGTTATATTTGCTACGAACTCAAACCATATCATCGCCAGAAGTAGGGACGATACCGGTGTTTACTTTCGCAACTTAACGATAATTCGGGTATGGTTATCTCCACGTTCACAGGTTAAAAACAACTTTTTTTCCTAATCTTTTTCAGCAAACGACTGAAAACGACAGCTCATTTTTTCGTGGACGCGATGCGCAGGCTCCCTCCCACCAAGTCAAGTCGCGCACGAAAGGTGGCTTATGGTGTATATGATCTATAGAGCCATTTTACCTTATCTGCAACTCACTCCGTCTTCAAAATCCAATAACAATATCTTACGAGGTTTAATCTATTTTACCGTATTTTAGTACAACCGACAACTACATGTAGTGATGGACCGATTGACCCGGGCCCCAGAACAGGGGTTGTTGAAAGCTTGTCTGTCCGATGGTTACACGAGGGAAACCTTAATCACAACCTTCGCTCGACATGAAGATGGTCATGCAGGCAGCTGAGAAGGAGGTACAGTATGAATGTGTGTTGCAAGTTATGTCAACATAAATGACATAAACCAGCTACAACTATCTTAATTTGACATGTTGCATGTAATGAAACTCAGCTGGCTAGTTTTTTTTATGGGGAATCCCGTGAATTTTAATAAGTTACAAAACAGAAATGAAAACGACAAGATGCTTTAATGCCATTCCTGCTTTTTATTACAACATAAGCTTAATTACTATTTTAATGTAATGTCAAATCTAAATACTGTGCAGATCCTACATCCTCAGATGACCAACACTCTGTTTATAGTGGTCAAATAGGTTTGTTTTTAAAGTTCTGGGACTACATGATTCTTGTTTGTTTCGGAGCAAATAAACAAAACGAAAACTTGTGAGTTCAAGTCTTAAAGTTAAGAAGTCTAGAAGTGGATTGACTGTACAGACTGTTGGTCATCTTTATGTAGACATAGCGGCAGAGGGTATGTAGACAGTTTCAAAACCACCTTGTGATAAGTTCTCATTTTATTATTATTATTTTTGTTAAATGGAAATTGGCCTTGTTATGTTTATATATAGCTTTTTGCAAACACTTGAATGAGTTTATATTATGGGAGATCTGAAAGTCCAAAGCCTCAATCTATAAAACCCTGATCTAAACCAAGCCCTTACTCTAACCTGTACCCATTATTTGTCCCAAATCCAACTAACCTCACACGCAACCATTACCCACCAACCCACCAACCCACCAACCCACCAACCCACCTGCCCACCCGCCCAATAAACAATAATTATTACACATCACAAGATTGTTGATTTTTTTTTTGTCTGCTGAACTCAGGAACACCAAGAACTCCCTATTTAAATATTAACAAGTATGTTACAGTTAGGGTTAGGGGTTAGGATTAACTTGAAGCTTAAAATGCAGAATGAAGGAAAACTCAGTGGCCCAAGTTCAGAGTTTTAGTACTGCAAATTGTTTGAATGAATTGTGGTTTCGAAATCTTAATATATAAGTATCTATTAGATTTTGTACAGTATTTTATTAAATTTCCAGTCACCTTGCATTGAATTTGCCAAAAGTGTTCTACTGCACATCAATTTTGAACTCTCTTCTCAGAGTTTCCAAACATGAAGAAACCCCAACTGAATGTTTCTTTAAACATTTTTGAATTATTCCCTGGTGATGACAGAAATCAAGGTCAATTGCAATCAGTTTCACTCTTGCCCAGGTCTGGTTAAAAGCTTATGTGTCATGCTATTGATTTTTTTTCAGTCAAGAGTGATCTAACATATGTATTCAGGCCTAAACATTAAATAAACCTTCTAAATAAAAGCTCGGATTAAGCTATTATAATTTTAAAATGATATCTTTGTTAAAAGTTGATTATTTTTTAACAATAATAATTATCATTGTTAACAAATAATAGCTTTAAAAGGTATCGTTTTAAAGTTATGATAGTTTGATTTCTTTAAAGCAATTATTACTTTAAAGATGTTATGGAGCAAGCTATTGAATTTCTAAATAATGGCTTTCAAGCTATTATTCTTTAATGCAATAGCTTTCAAGTTGTATTTCAATGTTAAAGCTATTATTTCTAAATAATAGCATTAATTTGCTATTCTTTTGAAATAGCGGCTTTGTGACCTATAGATTTTATTTAGAAGTTTCATTTGATGTTTTGACCTAAGTTGGTATATTCAGATTAGAATAGGTACTGAAACAAATCAACAGCATGACACAAGAACTAGTAACTAAAACTAGACAAACCTGAAACTGAATGCATTAGTATTGATTTTTTGCCACGACAAGGGAATAAAAAACTAAATCTATTACACAACTGAAATCTAAAAATATATGATTAAAAAAATTGAAATTGTTTTATAAACAAGAGAAATGACCAGTTATGTTTTCTGTAGTTCTTGTAGGGCTATTGAATTTCTAGAGATTTTCTTCTAACCCACTGAAGTGTCAATAAATGTAATGTTAACAGTAGCGGATCCAGACCTTGAGCTAGGGGGGAAGGGGGGGGGGGGGTTGCTTGCCCTGCCAGCTTTTCTTCCTTTTGGGATTTCTTTTTTTTTTACAGAAAATAGGGGGGCGGAGGACCCGGGTGCCCCCTCCCCCCCCCCGGGCCCCTCCCCTAGATCTGTCACTGATTAAACTAGAGACTTAATATACAACTCTGGAGTAATTGAAACTTAACAGTCCTTGGAATGTTCACTTTAATTTATGTGGCCTTTCTGTTGTCATGTCCAGCAAGAGTCCAGATCGTAACTTGATCAGCTCTACACATTGAGGCAGGGATTATAGTACTGTTTGTAATTGACCTCTTCAGTAGTGGTTGTCTGTCCTCACTGGCTGAAAAAAAATGGACAAAATGCAGTCACTGGAATATTAAACTCAGGTGAGTTTATACATCTTATTGTTTTAAAAATATTACGTATGTGGTCATCAATTTGAGTTATTTAGCATATGCTGCTTATCAAGTGCAATGAAAAATGTTTTTGGAGTATAAAAAAAGGAAGCAAATTAAAACAAAACACTATGATATCTTGCTGACTATAATGAAACTACTAGTTCAGGCCCAGGTTGTTCAAAAGGTGTATAATGCTATCCACTGGGTAAATCACTATTTGGTGGATGGCCTGGTTTGTTTTGTTAACACTTCTGCACTGGATAGTGATTTATTTGGTGGATAGTGCTATCCACTTTTCGAACAACCAGGGCCAGAAGTTACTAATGGTGTACATTTTTTCAGACTTAATAACCACACACTTAGCTTGCAGTCTGCAATGCACCAGTTGATGCCTCAATTGAACACAAATCATCAGAAGTTGCTTATTAATTTTATCCCTATTTCAGAGGTATAGCTACATGTATGGCAATAGTATTATCTTACCTCGAGGGCTTGCCAGCCTTTATATCTTTGATATCATCCTTTAAGGTAGGTGTGGCTGCTCTGATTTGTCCATTCATTTCTCTCAAAGGCGATGTCATGAAAGGAACTTGGTCAGCTTCATTGCACTGGTACAGTCATGTAGTATTATGGGCAAGGAACTTTGGAAATGCAGACATCTTGGACAACTGTATATGTTGCGCTAAAGAGTAATTAAGGAAAGAGTCCAGACATTTTAACTGTCAAGTTTTTCGGGACAGGTAGATCTAACTTTCTGTAATCACTAGAAACTTGTAACCTCTATACTCTATACAGGGGTGAATATATGGTTACATCTTCATGCATCAGCAGTCTTGTTCTCCTCGAGTCTGGTGTGGGGTTCCAAACCAGTAAACCATCCTTGGGGGTACAGATAATTCCTGGGAAAACGCATTGGCTTAGAAATACTTATTGTTTAAGTATAGACAAAAGACAGCAATGTATGAATTTATTGAAGTTACCTCTATGTCCCTGGCTGTAATTATATCCTGCTGTCCAGCATGGTTTGGCTCAGTAATAGTGATTTTGAATCCATAAGGTTTCTTCTCCAATATGAGTGTACTGTGTAGAATCCATAAAGCTGCTTGTCCGTATAGCCTCCTATGTGTGGGGTGGAGAATCATTGAGGCTGCTTGTCCACTAAGACTCCTATATGTAGGGTGCTAAGAACCCACGAGGTAGGTTTTCCAATATAATCTCCGTATATTACATGTAGATGAAAATCCCAAGGCTGCTTGTCCAGCGTGCTAGACTGCTCTACATGGGAATTGTAACCCTCAATATCTCTGCAGCTGGCTGTCCAACCTGACTGCTCACTTTGGGTGTAATCATGCAGGCCCACTGTGACGTTTCTGCTGCACTCAGTACTGGGCACTAGAGAAAAGGAACTTTGTAGCACATGATCATTCACTGGTATTCTAATATGATTCTAATTACATTTTATAGAGGGTTTTTTGCAATTTAGTCTCTAAAGTAATCAGGCCATTACTTTGGTTTTGGTTTAGCTATGGTTTGAAACTAGCTAAGTGGTCTCATTGGTTAATGATTGGTTTGGTTCTGGGTTTACGACGCTCAATTGAAAATTGCTCTATTGTGAATTGGACTTCAATCTCATTGAAGACTGAATTTTTAGACAATGATCTCTCATTTCCTGGAATCCCCCTATACTTATGTACAAGTTGCATTTTAATGCCTTTTAGTAAATTTTGATATTAAAATGAGTTGATTCCTTAAAGTTTCTTCTACTTAGATTCAGAAACTTATTTTATTTTAACTTAAGTCTCCATTTTCTTCAAAGAAAGCAAATAATCTGTAGAGGTCTTGAAAACCCACAAGTCACATAATTTTGGAATCCTTCCTTACCTTTCTTCATTTACCATCAGTAAAGTTCAAAATTAATGCTTTTCCTTTACCACATCAGAATTTATTTTACTCTCATACAAGCATGTCAATTTCTAGTTTCTCAGCAGAAAGGAAATGAAGTTGTAGTCCATTCTTCACCCCTCAAAGGCCATTACAAACTGGTCGCAAGTTTGCATCTCATCAACGTCTGAATTCTAAAGGATTCTTCCTTTCAAAATAATTTTGCTAAATGTTATTTTTTAAGTTGCAAAATGTTAATCCTTTACTGCATTGATATTTCTTAAGCTGAAAAATATTTTGTCATAGTGGCCATTGGTTTGAATCCCACCAAGACCTAAAATTTAAAGGCTTTATACTCATTTGATATTTCTAAGTTGAAAAATATTTTGTCTTGGAGGTCATGGGTTTGAATCCCATCAAAGCCAGAATTTTGTACACTTTCTAGTTTGATATTTCATAAGTTAGAAAATATTTTCTGATAGGGTAATCGGTTTGAATCCCATCCAAGCCAGAATCTTATAGGCTCTGTGCTTTTATATTTTATATGATGGAAAACAGTTTGTGATAGGGTCGTTGGTTTCAATTCCATCAAAGCGAGAATTCTAAAGGCTGTCTCCTTTTATATTTCATAATTGGAAAATGTTTTCTCATAGGGTCATGGGTTTGAATTCCATCAAAGCCAGAATTTTATAGACTTTCTGTTTTGATATTTCATGAGCTGGAAAATATTTTTGATAGAATCATGGGTTTGAATCCCATCAAAGCGAGAATTCTAAAGGCTTTCTTCTTTGATATTTCATGGGCTGGAAAATATTTTGTGATAGAGTCATGGGTTTGAATCCCATGAAAGCCAGAATTTTATAGGCTCTCTGCTTTGATATTTCATGAGCTGGAAAATATTTTTATGACAGAGTAATGGGTTTGCATCCCATCAAAGCCAGAATTTTATAGGCTGGAAAATATTTTGTGATAGGCTCATGGGTTTGAATCCCATCAAAGCCAGAATTTTATAAGCTTCTCCTGTGTTATTTAATAAGCTGGAAAATAGTTTGTGATTGGGTCCTGTGTTTGAACCCCATCAAAGGCAGAATTTTATAGGTTTCTCCCGTTTTATTTGATCAGCTAGAAATATTTTATGGTAAAGTCATGGGTTTGAATCCCATCAAAACCAGAATTTTGTAGGCTTTCTGCTTTGATATTTCATGAGCTGGAAATCATTTTGTGATAGAGTCATGGGTTTAAATCCCATCAAAGCCAGAATTTTATAGGCTGTCTGCTTTAATATTTCATGAGATGGAAAATATTTTAAGATAGAGTCATGGGTTTGAATCCCATCAAAGCCAGAAATTTGTAGGCTTTTTCCTTTGATATTTTCTAGGCTAGAAAATATTTTGTGATAGAGTTATGGGTTTGAATCCCATCAAAGCCAGAATCTTATAGGCTTCTCCTGTGTTATTCGATAAGCTGCAAAATAGTTTGTGATAGGGTCATAGGTTTGAATCCCATCAAAGCCAGAATTTTATAGGCTTTCTGCTTTGATATTTCATGAGCTGGACAATATTTTATCATAGAGTCGTGGGTTTGAATCCCATCAAAGCCAGAATTTTATAGGCTCTTTCCTTTGATATTTCATAAGATAGAAAATATCTTGTGATAAGGTCATGGGTTTGAATCCCATCAAAGCTAAAATTTTATAGGCTTTCTCCTTTGATATTTTATGAGCTGGAAAATATTTTGTGGTAGAGTCATGTGTTTGAATCCCATCAAAGCCAGAATTTTATAGGCTCTTTCCTTTGATATTTCATAAGCTGGAAAATATCTTGTGATAGTGTCATGGGTTTGAATCCCATCAAAGCCAGAATTTTATAGGCTTTCTGCTTTGATATTTCATGAAGTGGACAATATTTTGTCATAGAGTCATGGGTTTCAATCCTATCAAAGCCAAGATTGTATAGGCTTTCTGTTTGGATATTTCATGAGCTGTACAATATTTTGTGATAAAGTCATGAGTTGGAATCCCATCAAAGGCAGAATTTTATAAGCTCCTTTGATATTTCATAAGCTGGAAAATCTTGTGATAGGGTCATGGGTTTGAATCCCATGACAGCCAGAATTTTATAGGCTTTCTGCTTTGATATTTCATGAGGTGGACAATATTTTGTCTTAGAGTCATGGGTTTGAATCCCATGAAAGCCAAGATTGTATAGGCTTTTTGTGTTGATATTTCATGAGCTGGAAAATATTTTGTGATAGGGTCCATGGGTTTGAATCCCATCAAAGCCAGTATTTTATAGGCTTTCTGTTTTGATATTTCATGAGCTGGAAAATATTTTGCAATAGTGATGGGTTTGAATCCCATCAAAGCCAGAATTTTATAGGCTTTCTGTTTTGATATTTCAGGAGCTGGACAATATTTTGTGATAGAGTCATGGGTTTGAATCCCTTGAAAGCCAGAATTTTATAGGCTTTCTGCTTTAACATTTTACGAGCTGGAAAATATTTATTGATAGAGTCATGGGTTTGAATCGCATCAAAGCCAGAATTTTATAGGCTTTTTCTTATGATATTTTCTAGGCTGGAAAATACTTTGTGACAGAGTCATGGGTTTGAATCCCATGAAAGCCAGAATTTTATAGGCTTTCTTCTTTAATATTTCATAAGCTGGAAAATATTTTTTGATAAAGTCATTGGTTTGAATCCCATCAAAGCCAGAATTTTATAAGCTCTTTCCTTTGATATTTCATAAGCTGGAAAATATCTTGTGATAGGGTCATGGGTTTGAATCCCATCAAAGCCAGAATTTTATAGGCTTTCTGCTTTGATATTTTATGAGCTGGACAATATTTTGTCATAGAGTCATGGGTTTGAATCCCATGAAAGCCAAGATTGTATAGGCTTTCTGTTTTGATATTTCCTGAGCTGGAAAATATTTTGTGATAGGGTCATGGGTTTGAATCCCATCAAAGCCAGAATTTTATAGGCTTTCTCCTTTGATATTTCAGGAGCTGGACAATATTTTGTCATAGAGTCATGAGTTTGAATCCCATGAAAGCCAAGATTGTATAGGCTTTCTGTTTTGATATTTCCTGAGGTGGAAAATATTTTGTGATAGGGTCATGGGTTTGAATCCCATCAAAGCCAGGATTTTTTAGGCTTTCTCCTTTGATATTTCATGAGCTGGAAAATATTTTGTGATAAAGTCATGGGTTTGAATCCCATCAAAGCCAGAATTTTATAGGCTTTTCCTTTGATATTTTATAGGCTGGAAAATATTTTGTAATAGAGTTGTGGGTTTGAATCCCATGAAAGGCAGAATTTTATAGGCTTTCTGTTTTGATATTTGATGAGCTGAAAAATATTTTGTGATAGAGTCATGGGTTTGAATCCCATCAAAGCCAGAATTTTATAAGCTCTTTCCTTTGATATTTCATAAGCTGGAAAATATCTTGTGATAGGGTCATGGGTTTGAATCCCGTCAAAGCCAGAATTTTATAGGCTTTCTGCTTTGATATTTCATGAGCTGGACAATATTTTGTCATAGAGTCATGGGTTTGAATCCCATGAAAGCCAAGATTGTATAGGCTTTCTGTTTTGATATTTCCTGAGGTGGAAAATATTTTGTGATAGGGTCATGGGTTTGAATCCCATCAAAGCCAGGATTTTTTAGGCTTTCTCCTTTGATATTTCATGAGCTGGAAAATATTTTGTGATAAAGTCATGGGTTTGAATCCCATTAAAGCCAGAATTTTATAGGCTTTCTGCTTTAATATTTTACGTGCTGGAAAATATTTTGTCATAGAGTCATGGGTTTGAATCCCATCAAAGCCAGAATTTTATAGGCTTTTTCCTATGATATTTTCTAGGCTGGAAAATACTTTCTGACAGAGTCATGGGTTTGAATCCCATCAAAGCCAGAATTTTTTAAGCTCTTTCCTTTGATATTTAATAAGCTGGGAAATATCTTGTGATAGGGTCATGGGTTTGAATCCCATGAAGGCCAGCATTTTATAGGTTTTCTGCTTTGATATTTCATGAGCTGGACAATATTTTGTCATAGAGTCATGGGTTTGAATCCCATCAAAGCCAGAATTGTATAGGCTTTCTGTTTTGATATTTCCTGAGCTGGAAAATATTTTGTGATGGAGTTATGGGTTTGAATCCCATCAAAGCCAGACTCTTATAGGCTTCTCCTGTGTTATGTGATAAGCTGGAAAATAGGTTGTGATAGTGTCATGGATTTGAATCCCATCAAAGCGAGAATTTTATAGGCTTTTTCCTTGGATATTTTCTAGGCTGGAAAATATTTTGTGATAGAGTCATGGGTTTGAATCCCATCAAAGCCAGAATTTTGTAGGCTTTCTTCTTTAATATTTCATGAGCTTGAAAGTATTTTGTTATAGAGTCATGGGTTTGAATTCCATCAAAGCCAGAATTTTATAGGCTTTCTTCTTTGATATTTTATGAGCTGGAAAATACTTTGTGATAGAGTCATGGGTTTGAATCCCATCAGAGCCAGAGTTTTACATGCTTTTTCCTTGGATATTTTCTGGGCTGGAAAATATTTTGTGATAGAGTCATGGGTTTGAATCCCATCAAATCCAGAATCTTATTGGCTTCTCCTGTGTTATGTGATAAGCTGGAAAATAGTTTGTGATAGGGTCATGGGTTTGAATCCCATCAAAGCCAGAATTTTATAGGCTTTGCCCTTTGATATTTTATAAGCTGGATAATATTTTGTGATAGAGTCATGGGTTTGAATCCCATGAAAGGCAGAATTTTATAGGCTCTTTTCTTTGATATTTCATAAGCTGGAAAATATGTTGTGATAGGGTCATGGGTTTGAATCCCATCAAAGCCAGAATCTTATAGGCTTCTCCTGTGTTATGTGATAAGCTGGAAAATAGTTTGTGATAGGGTCATGGGTTTGAATCCCATCAAAGCCAGAATTTTATAGGCTTTGCCCTTTGATATTTTATAAGCTGGATAATATTTTGTGATAGAGTCATGGGTTTGAATCCCATGAAAGGCAGAATTTTATAGGCTCTTTTCTTTGATATTTCATAAGCTGGAAAATATGTTGTGATAGGGTCATGGGTTTGAATCCCATCAAAGCCAGAATCTTATAGGCTTCTCCTGTGTTATGTGATAAGCTGGAAAATAGTTTGTGATAGGGTCATGGGTTTGAATCCCATCAAAGCCAGAATTTTATAGGCTTTGCCCTTTGATATTTTATAAGCTGGATAATATTTTGTGATAGAGTCATGGGTTTGAATCCCATGAAAGGCAGAATTTTATAGGCTCTTTTCTTTGATATTTCATAAGCTGGAAAATATGTTGTGATAGGGTCATGGGTTTGAATCCCATCAAAGCCAGAATCTTATTGGCTTCTCCTGTGTTATGTGATAAGCTGGAAAATAGTTTGTGATAGGGTCATGGGTTTGAATCCCATCAAAGCCAGAATTTTATAGGCTTTGCCCTTTGATATTTTATAAGCTGGATAATATTTTGTGATAGAGTCATGGGTTTGAATCCCATGAAAGGCAGAATTTTATAGGCTCTTTTCTTTGATATTTCATAAGCTGGAAAATATGTTGTGATAGGGTCATGGGTTTGAATCCCATCAAAGCCAGAATCTTATAGGCTTCTCCTGTGTTATGTGATAAGCTGGAAAATAGTTTGTGATAGAGTCATGGGTTTGAATCCCATCAAAGCCAGAATTTTACAGGCCTTGCCCTTTGATACTTCATAAGCTGGATAACATTGTGTGATAGAGTCATGGGTTTGAATTCCATGAAAGCCAGAATTTTATCTTTAGGCTTCTCCTGTGTCATTTCATAAGTTGGAAAATATTTTGTGATAAAGTCATTGGTTTGAATCCCATCAAAGCCAGAATTTTATAGGCTTTTTCCTTGGATATTTTCTTGGCTGGAAAATGTTTTGTGATAGAGTCATGGGTCTGAATCCCATCAAAGCCAGAATCTTATAGGCTTCTCCTGTGTTATGTGATAAGCTGGAAAATAGTTTGTGATAGGGTCATGGGTTTGAATCCCATCAAAGCCAGAATTTTATAGGCTTCTCCTGTGTTATTCGATAAGCTGGAAAATATTTTGTGATAAAGTCATTGGTGTGAATCCCATCAAAGCCAGATTTTTATAGGCTTTTTCCTTCGATATTTCATGGGCTGGAAAGTATTTTGTGATAGAGTCATGGGTTTGAATCCCATAAAAGCCAGAATTTTATAGGCTTTCTGCTTTGATATTTTATGAGCTGGACAATATTTTGGGGTAGAGTGAGGGGTTTGAATCCCATTAAAGGCAGAATTTTATAGGCTTTCTGTTTTGATATTTCAGGAGGTGGAAAATATTTTGGGATAGGGTCATGGGTTTGAATCCCATGAAAGCCAGAATTTTATAGGCTTTCTGCTTTGATATTTCATGAGCTGGAAAATATTTTGTGATAGAGTCGTGGGTTTGAATCCCATCAAAGCCAGAATTTTATAGGCCTCTCTTGTGTTATTTGATAAGCTGGAAAATATTTTGTGATAAAGTCATGGGTTTGAATCCCATCAAAGCCACACTTTTATAGGCTTTCTGTTTTGATATTTTATGAGCTGGAAAATACTTTGTGATAGAGTCATGGGTTTGTATTCCATGACAGCCAGAATTTTAGAGCCTTTTTCCTTTGATATATTATAGGCTGGAGAATATTTTGTGATAGTGTCATGGGTTCGAATCCCATGAAAGGCATTATTTTATAGGCTTTTTCGTTTGATATTTCATGAGCTGAAAAAAATTTTGTGATAAGGTCATGGGTTTGAATCCCATAAAAGCTAGAGTTTTTTAGGCTTTTGCCTTTGATATATATAGGCTTGAAAATATTTTGTGATAGATTCGTGGGTGTGAATCCCATGAAAGGCAGAGATATATAGGCTTTCCCCTTTGATATTTTATAGGCAGGAAAATATTTTTGATAGAATGGTGGTTTTTAAGGTCATCAAATCCTGAATTTTTTAGTCTTTCTCCTGTGATATTTCATGAGCTGGAAAATATTTTGTGGTAGGGTCATTGGTTTGAATCCTTCCAAAGCCTTAGGTTTTAAGGCCTTGACTTTTTTGATATTTTCATAAGCTGGAAAATATTTTGTGATACTGTTTCATGGGTTTGAATCCTGTGAACGGCATAATGTTTAAGGGTCTCTCCTTTGATATTTCAGAAGCTGGAAAGTATTTTGTGATAGGGTCACTGGTTTGAATCCAGTCAAAGGCAGAATTTTTAAAGCTTTTTAATTTTACAGTTCATAAGCTTGAAAACAATTTGTGATATGGTCATGGGTTTGAATCCCATGAAAGCCTGAATTTTTAAGGCTTTCTGTTTTAATATTTGTTATTCTGGAAAATATTTTGTGATATTGTTGTGGGTTTGAATGCCATCAAATCCAGAATTTTTAAGGCCTTTGTTTCTTCATATTCTTGTAGTTGGAAATATTTTTTGATGGAGGTCATGGATTTGAATCCCATCAAAGTCTGAATTTTAAAGGCCCCACTTGTTTGATATTTCTTAAGTTGGAAGGTATTTTGTCATGGAGGTCATGGGATTGAATCCCAGTAAAGCCTGAATTTTAAACGCTTTGCATTTTGGATACATTTTAGTTTTTTCCTTTAGGGGAGCAAATTGATGAGAATTGTCTGCAGCATTTAACCTTTGAAAACGGAAATGTGATTTTACTTCCTCAGGCGACAGTAGATTTATGGTGTATCTCTTTATTGCTCTTTTGATCATTTGTCTTCTAGTGCAAGGGTTTGGCTGGTAATGAAGTGTCCTGGAAATTAAAATAGAAATTATCTGTAAGAATATTGGCAAAGTGTTTTAAGATTACTTACCCTCTGGAAGTGACATGTGATCCAGTAAATGGTCCAATTAGAGAAAATTGCTCATCAATCAAATGTGATCTCTCCATTCACTGCTGCCAGATATTACTGTTAATGGTGTAGCAGATATTGGAACCTGTAGCTGTATTATAGTTTGGTTAGTAACTGCTCAATGTAATTTCTTTGCAAAGCAAAAATGCTTCTGAATGGAGCGTATGACCTCGCTGAAAAAAGTTATGTTTTGGCCTAATTTGAATTTTAATAGGGAAGGCACTCCTGAAAATGAGTGCATGTGGTCAATTGCAGAATGTTTGCAAAATTTGTAGCATGTTCTCAAAATTGAGCAATAATCATTCTGTGATAAATTTGTTATCTCCTTTTATAAAAAGTGTTGATTCCTCATGGAACAAAGCAGTTTGAGACACAGGTTTTTCTCATTTTAGTTTTGCAATATAATACAGAATCTCTTTGTTAATTGAGAGGTCCGACGTGCCCTTCGAAAATGGGCTATCCTGCAATAACAAAAGTCAGTAACTGCAGTGTGAAAAAGATAGATAATGATGATGACAAAATAAATTTGTTAGCTTGTTTAAAAGATCATTTATTTTACCTTAAATAAAGAACATAACACTCCGAGACACAAGTTGTTTTGTTTTTATTGTTAATAACAGATGCATTACATAATTTCTAAATTAATCTACAGGACCAAAATAGTGCCCCCGAAAATGGGCTGTCCTGGATTAAGAAATATTTTCAAGTTGTTGAAAAGTGTTGTTAGCTTACAATTAAAGAAAATCACACTGTGAGACATGAGTTGTTTTGTTTTTATTTGTAAGAACAGATACATTACATAATTTCTAAGTTAATCCACAGGACCTAAATGGTGCCCCCGAAAATAGGCTGTCGTGCAATAAAAAATATTGTCAAGTTGTTGAAAAATGTTGTAACCTTACAATTAAAGAACATAACACTCTGAGGCACAGGTTGTTTTGTTTTTATTTGTAAGAACAGATACATTACATAATTTCTAAGTTAATCCACAGGACCTAAATAGTGCCCCCGAAAATAGGCTGTTGTGTAATAAAAAATGTTGTCAAGTTGTTGAAAAATGTTGTAACCTTACAATTAAAGAACATAACACTCTGAGGCACAGGTTGTTTTGTTTTTATTCTTTATAACAAATACATTACATAATTTCTACATTAATCCACAAGACCTAGGTTAGTGTACATGAGGGGGGAGCGCATTCCTATTTGAAAAATTTGGCGTCCAAAGAAACCCTGAGTGTTCCTGTGCCAGTAAAAGTTGGCACCCCGATTGGAAGACTCCTTAGGGTGTCCTGGACAGTGAATGAGCAGTGGCCTGGTAGCGAGTAAGTCGTTATCAAGCCTTTATGTAGTAAATTAGAGCCAATTATGTTCCATATCGAAAGGTGAACAGAAAGCCGAAGTGAAAACTGAAACCGAAAGCCGAACCGAAAGCCGAAAGAGAGGTTTGTTGTTTCACACTGGAAGACAGCAGACATTCCAACCTTTGCTGTTAGTTTTGTCACAGACATAGGTGGATGTCAATTTGGCAACAATAGTTTGAATTAATCTGATGAACAGTGCTCATCTGTGACAAAACAGGCGAAAGCTAAGCATAGGAATGGATGATATATTCCAGCGCAATACAACAAACTATTACAGAAGTTTCCACATACCTCATGCCATTTTGATTGGTCACTGAACATTGCACACCAGACTGAGTCCTCTCCAAGTTCCTCGTGTGATCCATGATGTACATTTAATTAGACGATTGGTTTAAAGTGTGAAGTGAAAACTAACATTAATGGGCCAATTTCTCTACAAATTCTTCAAACAAATTTGCTGACAGTTAGCAGACTGCCACAGCAAGACAATTAATTGAAAACACTTTAACTTGGATAGAAAATGTGGCCCAAATTTGACTTGACAGCTGTCAAACTGCCAAAATATGACAGACAATTGGCCTAGAATTTGATGTAAACGACCTAAGCTGAGGTGTGTGCATAGTCCCAAGCTCCCTCTTAACTGCTTATTGCTACAACTAGAGGTAAGCCACTAAATTGCACAGGAGGGGCAAAAATAGCCTTCCTCACAGCTGAATGGCTTAAATTCTCCAGTTAGTTACATTTAAAGTTAATGTCTGGTTGAACCTCTTGGCCGAAATAGTTTGCCGAAGTACTTTTTTTTTAAATTTTTGGTCGAAATAGAAGATACTTTCACTCAATCACAGAGCTGGGAGTCGCAGTGTCATTGAGTAAAACGTTATAAACAATTGGTTTTAAATGCGCAACTAAGCGGGAGTACATATTGCTGAAGATAGCCGGAGTTGAGTCGAAGCCGTTTCAAAGTAGAATCGAAGTAATGTCGAAGTAGAACTGAAAAGCGCTTGAAAGTTTGTCGGGGTAGTGTTGAAGACGAGCCGAACTCGAGCCAAAACGTGTTCGAAAGAACCTGAAAAGAAACCCAAAGGAAAGCCTAAAGGGAAGAGCCATCCCAAACCAGGGGCCCAACTAACTAACTTAACTACCTTAAATTAAGCCGAATCAGAAGTATATTGACTTCTGGCCGAAATTTGATTTAAGGTTCATCCAGAGCTCTATTTAACCCTCCCCACCCAACCCACAAGTAATTTCACCAACCAACATTGTATTCAAGTCTTCCATCAGAATCTTCTTTCTGACTCGTTCCCACTCTTCTCGTTTGAGTAAATCGTAAGTAGCAGTAGGCAACGAGAAGGAGGAAAGAAGTGGTCTTCATCTTCCCCACCCTACCATTGCCTCCGCCTCTTAAGATGTCCCCATTCGAGTTGATCGGGTCAGAGTCAGGTCTTGTCTTGTGTGGGTGGAGCTGAGCAGTACTGACGGGGGTGGACTGGTTGGCAGCTTGACCAGACTTCGCTCATCAGGGACTAAAAAATGAAAACAGATAGATTCTCAACGTGAGACGAAGTGGTCTACATATCTAAAACACTTTGTAAATTTAAGGAAGTCCCAAGGGAATCTTCCCCTTCCCCTTATGCCATTTAACCAGTTAAGAAACTGAAAAACATGGAAACGCCGATTCAAAAGCTAACAAAAGTTCTCTTGACAATTTATCAACACTGCAAATGGTGGCCCTGTTCTTTAATTTAAAATGCACCGTGTAATAATCTTGGCTTTCCAATTACAGGCTGGAAATGCGAACAAAACGTAAGCCAAAACTTCGATGCGACTTTGAAGACAATTCTTACACGTAGCAGGCTTTTTAAAACGGAAAAATTCGAAGAACATTTAAAATTCTTTCTTTTCTTTTCGTAATAACTCAAATTTGCTCAATACAGTCTTTTACATCTCGAGTATAACGAGTGAATATTTGATACGGAATTTTTATAGTTGCATTGTACATATGTTAATTTTGCGTACAGTGTTGCGCGCCGTACTCTGGAGCTGTTTTACAAAAAAATAAATAAATAAATAAAACGAGTGCGGCAAAGGTTCAAGGAAACAAATTTTATTCAAGAAAATTATATCGAAACAAGTTGTTGCAGATGTTCATAAACTGACGGAAAAAATTAAACTTGGCGAGTTAACAATAAAATGTGAGGTCATTTTGCGCCGCAGGTCAAAGAAAGGATATTATTTATAATGGAGAAAAATATCACCTAAAGCCTGTTTATTTTTTAACAAGGTTACTTCATTTACCGATTTCAGAGTGAAAGGTCAATCCAGGTATAAAGGAAATATTTTGAAAACACGGCAGTTTTGATTCGCGCAACAAAATGCATGTGCTCTTCGAGCAAGAACTGTTTTTCAAGACTTCTTGAATGATAAATACAACTTGAAATAATTTTTTTGCGCAGAATAAAATTACGACACTGTTTCTCAATAAAATATAACAATGGAACGTTGCTTACCATCAAATATTCTAACTTCCAGCTTCCCAGCGGTGTTTGCAAAGCGTGTCGCAGCAACTTGAAGATGAGAGTTTCGAGCTTAAATGTTTATCATTTCCTGTTGAATATTCTGCAATCAAAAATAAAGTTAGATTAATTTTGTAAAGGGGAACTAATTTTGAATAAATATTTGGAGATAGAGAGGTTTTAGGAGGGGAAAAATTATTTTTCTCCTGTATGAATTGAAACCACGTGTTTTTGCCGAGTGTATACCGGGCAAACATTAATGCAACTTTTCTAACGTTACAAGACTTGGCAAACAGAGAATACACTCACTTGCTTGTTTCAGTTGGTTTCGGCCATTCTTGTAATGCTGTTGCGGCTCGTTCCGTCGTTAAACAAGTTGACGGGGAATAAAAATGATGAGCTTCTCTGTAAAAATGCTTTGAGCTCAAGGAATTGTTTGAAGAATGGGACGATTTGAAAACCGCGCCTGGTTTTGCGTCATCCCACGTGGGCTTATACTCTTCTCTCATTGGTTCGTTGTTGCAGGGGTTTCCGTCTTTTCGCGCCCTTTCTTGTCCAAATCTCCCGCAGGCCGCAGCATAGGAACTTTGAGTGTAGTAAAATAGTTCTTTCAAATAGGTAACAGTGAGCTCTTTGCAACTTTTTTTTTTAATTTTTCTTTTACACCATACCATCAGTTTTTTGTCAAGAGCTGTCCCTTTGAATGAATAAATTCCGTGAGCTAGTTAATTTGATTAGGGGCCTTTCGATCCATTGAACCAAAAACTCCGGAACTCTAGAAACGGAGACAAATGGTATGGAAATTTCCTCGGAAAGTTGCTGGAAAATAGAAGATTGTCCTCTTTTCCGGAAATTCCGCAAAGAGCTGCTCCATTCGCTACTGGAATTTTCCGGAAATGCAAAACAGTATTTGAGGTCGAATGGAAAGCGTCTTGGGTTTCCTGTTGATATTTTTTCTGGCGTTTTCTGTGGAGTGGATCTCTTAAGACCTACTTCTTGTAAACACTTACTTTAAAAACAAAATCCAAAGCCAAGGCATTAGATTTTAGTTTTTAAAGCTACCCCCATTCACCTTGTCACACAATTAGTAATCGCGAATTAGACTAGTGTAGCGTAGAAAGCCTTGGATATGCGATGAAAGAGTGAAAAGAGCGAGCTACTTGTATTTCACAAATAAGAGTATATACCTTATTATGGGAAATTAACGATGCACGTTATTATTGACGCGATTTTAAAAAAATCGCGTTAATTTAATGCCTCTTAATTTACGTTCGATGTTAATTTAAATCACACTATTTTACACCATTGTCGTTTTACAGCACCGTTACTTCAATAACAAAATCTCATCTGCTCATTGCTCCACTATCAATGCCTCGGAGTCACTATCTGACAGTTCCTCGTTAAGAATTGAGTTCAAAATGTCTTTCGACTGGTCTTCGTATTTTTTCCTTTAGATATGTATGTTGAGAAGTTTGTATTGCGGGGAATTTGAGTAAAATAAAGTTAGGCGCACATTGTTTTCGAAACTTTCGCGTTAATTTGATGTATGTAAACCTAACTTTTGGAAAATTCGCGTTAATTTTGTGTAACGTAAATTTTCTTTGCGTTGTCAACGTGCATCGTTAATTTCTCATAAGGTATACTTAGTTTCCCACTCACTGTGAAATGTTTGCGGGAACGTTGATGTCCAATGTACGGATATTTAATTCAATATGAAAGGAAAGTGAAGGTATGGCAAAGAATCGTCTCTTTGTTTTCTTGAGGAGAAAAAAGATACAACCCACAGGGCTCAAAGTTTATTTTTGGCTTTGGGAGCACTTGTGCGACCAGGTGTAAATTTTTAGGCGCACTGCCGAAATTTTAGGCGCAGAGTTAACAATTTTAGGCACACAGCTTCAAATACTTGGAGCACCTACTCGAAAAGAATTCTTAACGCTCCAAAAAGAGCGACTCAGGTTTCGTGTTGCAGTATGGGCCTATTCTAGCAGTATTGAACACAACGAAAACAAATAAAAGAATCAGGATATTTCACACAAGGGTTATGCTTAGATATTAACTACTGACGTCGCTCCGTTGAGTATCCTCACTATCCAATTGCTTGTTGTTTGACTCCCTTTGAAATTCTGTTCACGAACATTCTTGATTTATTCAACATCTGGGTAGAACTAGCACGAACTTTGCTCATTTGGCTAGCTTCCAAGCCATAGAACTCGTGGACCGGCCCGTTCCGAAAACGTTGGACATTTTTGTATGTCAGACAAGCGAAAACAAAGCTTTCTTTACAAAACGCAGCATTCTGTAACTGTTGTTCGCGAAGAACGAGCACACGATTTAATTCTCATCCCCAGTTTCAACGCTTTCCGCTGGATCATCGATTGCGCAAGAAGCATGTGCTTCATTCCTTCATTTGCATGTGTCAGCGGAGTTATTTACAACACAAAACGTGGGGAAGAAATGAACGTTCGAGTTCCGAGAATCCACTGGGAAATTAGGCTTAAAGTTGACGAATAAAACACACACTGATGAAAGGAAAATGGTGCAACTTTATTATTTGGTGCCTGGTTGTGTTATATCTACGTTTATATTCATATTTATCAATCTGAGTACGTTAGTATGGTCAGGTGAGTAAGCACTAGAGAAGTCGCACTGTACTTTGGCTTTTAAGGCGTGGTGGTGCGACCACACATGATTTTTTAGGCGCATAGCCAAAAATCTAGTCGCATATGCGACCAGTTGGTCGTTAACTTTGAGCCCTGACCCATTACCACCACTGCTCCCGCCGCCCCCCCCCCCCCCCCCCCTCCCGAGACAAAGTAAAGTTGAAGTTCCTAAACCACACCTAAACGTCTTTAAACGTTGTAAAAACGAATGATTCTCGTACTGAGGAACAAACTGAATGGATATGTAGGTGCCGTTAGAGGATTCTTTTAGCACCTCTCCACTCGGGAGCTAAAATTTCTTTTCAAGGGATAGTGTGGTGCCAACAACTTGCGTACAACAAAGTTTTTAATTAATCGCAATAAGGAAAACATTGTAATGAAAAGTAAATGTTGGAGTTGGTGGCGGCAAGGGCTCTCGAATAAATAGAAAACCAAGCTTAGTAACATTGTTCCCTTGGTGCGCAAACGAGAAACATTTGTTAAAAGAGCAAAATGTTTGTGCGGGGTTGGACCTTGTATTTAACAACTTGAGCCATACCGTATTTGTAGAGCACGGTTTAATGGCTCATATACCATTTAATTATTGTACTTATTTCGCGCGTTATTTGGACGATATTCGCTGCAGTTGAATAATAATCTCCTGGTATAGGCACGGCAAATGCACAAGGAGAGGGCTAAACAAGCGCACAAAACACGCGCACACGGTTCTTCACCCTTTCAAGGACTTTTAAGTTTCTTTTTCTTCTCTTAAATATCCCCCGAAAATACTTAAGAAAAATCTTGATTATGACTCACGAGCATAAAACAAAATTAAACTTCAAGAATACATATATAAAACTGTTTTAATTATTATCTAGTCCATCAACAAAATACAAAATTTTAGTCAGCGCTGGTCACATTCAATTTTCGTGTTGCGCCCCAGTTAACATTTGTATCTCAAATGGGAACACGGTCCAAGATTATTGTTTTCAAGGCATGAAACGATATAATATAATTAACAACTAACTTTGTTACTTGAAATGTAAAAAACTGTGTAACGATCCTTTATGTACAACAGTATCCACGAGGTCTGAAGTATACTATAATTTGCAGAATTACTCTTTTTTTGAAAGGAATTCCTCCGAAAAACGTTGATCGACTGTAGCAGTTTACATAAAAAATCACGACTTCAACACCAGGACAGCTAACATCACACCAGGCCAGTTGGAGGGAAGTTGCATTCTTCTATCAATGTACTTTCCCATCAGGATCCACTTGGAGAAATTGCTTTATTCCTTAGAAGGAAGAGGAGCGAAAAACACGTTAAGAGCAAAGCCGGCCCGCACTTTCAAATTACTGCTCACCAGTGTCTTCACCCAAGGAAGGGAAGCAGATCGCCGGAAAACCCCGGAAAACGATTTGCCTGGACCAGTTTGCCCAGATTAAAAGTCCAAATTTTTTTATACCAGTTGAAAAAGATAAACTTACGGGCATTATGAAACAAAATACAGGAATGAAGTACTGTGCGAGCGTTAGTTTTACTGACAAAAATTTTCGAGCAGTCTTGGAAAATCGTCTTCAGGGCAAAACGACCTTCGTTCTAGAGAAGACATAAATCAGTTACTAAAACCGAAAAAAAATCTAGATGCGGGTTGCAGGGAACAAGGGGAATATATCTTCTCCTAGCAATGTCTCCTAGTTCAGGATTTTTCGTTTATCTCCTTTCTAGTTTGCTTGATGGTCTACTGAAATCATACAGAGAGAACAAATGCAAAGCAATCTATTACTTAAGTAAAATCTCATCCATAAGTTAACCAATAACCTCTTACTAACCGAACACAAAGGTGATACTGGGGATATTGGCTAGATGTCGTGACAGTATGGACCAAGCACAGTGACGTCCGTGCAAAAAACGATCACGGACGAATATTCCCTAGTACAGCCTGAGCAAGCTAGGTTAGTAAGTAGTTTATTGTATGGCACTCTCCGGCTTTCGAGAACAAAAAGTACACAGTCTGAATACGAGCCAAGTGGTCCACCAGGCCGGAGCTTATCCCAGTTTCTGTAGCATGAAGTGAATAGGAGTATTTCTACTCCCCCCTGGATGTGATACTAGTCCAAGACAGGGTTACCCCCAGCATTGAGTTCACTGGTACCTTTTTATACACCTGGGTAGAGAGAGGCACTGTGAGCGTAAAGTGTCTTGCCCAAAAACACAACGCAGTGTCTCCAGCCAGGGCTCGAACTCGAACCATTTGATCCGGACAGCAGCGCACTAACCATGAGGCCACCACACCTCCCCCCGCCAAAAAAAAAAACAGCTTAGGCCAAAATCCCAGCCAAGAAAGAACCAATCAGAACATTCAGATTTACCTCAAGACTATCTTGCAGACTCAATAATGTAAAATAAATGTTAAGTTACCCTGAAGTTTGTCTTCAAGAACTTCCCTCTTCTTGTTTGACATCTGCAACTCATCTGTCAAAGATCAAAGGTATCCTTAATCAAATACATAAAACAAAAATTGTGTATATCAACTCTACATAAAAGTTCAACCCAGATGACTGCAGCCTTCCGTATACCAGTGCTCTGATAGAATTGCTGGGTGTAGCTGGAGATAGTGAATCATAGACAAAAAACCCAAGCTGGGGCAGATACTGGATTTTAGAGAATGGGATTCAAGATATTGACTGCTGAAGGTGGTCCCCTTTAGGGGGTCTGTGGGCATCCTCCCCTAGAAAAGTTTTAAAATTGAGGTTTTCAGAAATGGGATTTCTGGCATTCTGGGACCAAGGCAGTGTGTCATATGTCTTATTTTTTTTTAATTTAGGGGCCTCCCCCTGGATCTGCCCCAGCCTAGAATTTTAAGAACTGGGTTTGCAAGAGGACTCCTGTTTAAATATAGGTCTGCAGTGCATTAATGTGACTATTCACTAAAACCACTTGTGTAATGATGCAATGATGTCATAGGCCCTTCGGGCTTGCGCAGTAGAATGAGATGTACCCCGGATGTAGTTGTTGTTGTATTACGGCTAGTAATGGTGGGCTTTTATGACCTTTATTAAAACCGTTGTGTTATCATCGTTTGGTCTCAGTTAGACTACACTACAACTTGCAAGCAAAAATCACTGTTATGCTGGTCAATTTGAATATGCTTGTGTTCAGTCACTCGTATTAAAAGAGACCTTTGTAGGCACTGTGGACCTGTTCATTGATTTAACAAAATTTAAAATCAAAGTATGTTACTATGAGTACTTTTCAAATACTCTTCAACATTTTACTATATATTCTATTTTGTGAACAAGAAACTGGCTGAATCACCTTGAAGAGCTTTAACTTCTTCTTCTTTGGCTTTCCTGAGTTCCTGTTCTTCTTGAAGTTGCTGTTTGAATCGATCTTGTGGAAACAAGTGAACAAATTATATCAATGTTAATAAATTATTAATAATATTATTATTATTACAACCCAGGGTTCATAAAAAAATTAATCCCAGCTTGACCCTGGGACAAGTAGCTCTCAAATTTTGCTTGCCCTGGGCAAGTCTTAGTTTACTCTTTTAATGATTTAGTTGGTAGACAACTTACAGGATCCCTTGCCCATAAGGCACTTTTTTTTTCATGAAAGTCAAAATCATGGACTACAAGCAAACCTACTCGAGTAACCACAGCAGCTTCACAAAAGAGTGTCTTTCTGGATGGGGATACTTCTTCAAAAATGCTGTAAAATATGGCTTTTCTTAGGCCGTGGATTCCAAAATGTTCCAGGGGCATGCCCCAAGATCCTTTTAGGAGCACCTGTAGCACCTGTGCTTGGATAGCTTAGTATGCCTTTGCCACAAGCTGATATGGCCAAATGCCATTTCTGATCAGCCCTGTACTTCAAAACAGAATGACTCCTGAAGGGTCAATCATACTGACCTTCAAGCTCTTTTAATTTTTCTTCAGCACTCTTCCTAGACTGCTGCTCCTCTTCAAGCTGTTTCAGGATCCTCTCTGAGTGAAATATGAAAACAGCGACTAAAATAAGAATAGTCGCAAAGTAGCTGGCAATTACCATACGATCTAATCAAAAGTGCATCGTGCATTGCAAACTGAAAAGTGAACGACAACCACATTATAATGTGAAGCCTTAATTTTGCAGTTAAGTTCAAGGATTTGACTGTTTTTGAGAAAAGGAAAGTTCTTATCAGTAATAATAATAGTAACTTTATTTACATGTCAATGAGATGTCAACTTGTGAAACTGAACTGGAGTTGCTCTAGGCATATAATTAGTCAACTCTATATCCTTTCTTTGTGTTCTCCTAGCTACCTAACTACTGAGCATGGAAAATAAATTTCTCTTTTTACTTTTTTTCTTAGATATAAAATGAAAAATAATTATCCTGCTAAAGATAATACCAGCCATTTACAACGTTAATATTGCAAAATGAGTAGCGAAAATTTTAACAAAACATCTTTAACATTAACATAACTCTTTGCTCTCTGACATTAACAGTCACTTTCTCGAGATCATACATAGTTCTAGATAAAGTGACAACCTTCACGAAAACAGAGCGGACTTATAAGCTGCAGGCAAGTATTTCTTCTCCTGCGGAGCAAATTTTTAGGATCAACTTAAGGCTGGTTTTCACTAGTGTCGTAGTCGGAGTCATAATCAGAAGCATAGAGTGATACGATCTAGTGAAAATCAAACCGACAGAGTTGGATGCAAAACACCGATTCTGCTCATAACTCTGTTGCTTACAATCTAGTGAAAACTAGATTGTTGGAGTCAGAAGCAAAAGCGGAAGAATAAACCAATCACAATGCTTGATTCCGGGTCTTGTGATTGGTTGGTTTTTCCGCTTCTGCTTCCGACTCTGACAATCTAGTTTTACTGGATCATAAGTGATCGAGTCATAATCAGAATTGGGAGAAATGGAAATGCTCTGATTCTTCCAACTCCAATTCTGTCAAGCTTATGACTCCGCTTAAGACTCTGATTTTTGATTTTCACCAGTTTATAAGCTCTCTTGTGACTCCGACTCCAACTACATTGCTAGTGAAAACCAGTCTTAAACAAACTACAAGGCTTTATCAGTTCAATACCTTTATCACACTGCTTCTTGCCTACAAATGCCTTTGTGAAAGTAACAATTGACTGCAGGAAAATTTCATCTGTGTGGGGGCAGCAGTCTCCTAAGTGAGACAAAACGATATCAAATAAGTTGATTATTCATGTTATTTGGAAAACTTACCATGGGAAAATGATATTTATTGGTTCTAAAGAGTTACTCAATATTATGTCAGTTTTGATTATCTGGATGTTCACCTTTCCAGACTGTCATTTCAAGTGCAAATGAAGACAAATAGTGAGGTTTGGCTGTAAATTGACCAACCTAGGAAATTTGATAGCCAGCTATAAAGTTTACCTGGGAAATGTAACAAGAAAGGGCAAAAAATCTGGCTCTGTCTGATTTGTCTGAAAATTTGCAGTCACAATAATCAGATTTTTCTATTCAGAGGATGTTAACACCAAACTGAGGGTTTGACTGGAATCAGAGCCCATCTGACGGCAAAGGGAGCAATAAATCAGGACCCTAAAGGATGACAAAATCTAAAATAATAATCACCATTTGAGTTATCAAGTTATCCGGTATTAGACTGAAATATAGGGAACCATGTGTTTCTTTGAAACTTATTTTAATTTGAAATTTTTTCTTTAAAAAGCATCCCTGTCATTTAATTTGAATTTAATTATTAGTACCTCTTATAATCTTACATGTAGGAGAGAAAAGGAATCTAACGAACACCAGACTCCCTGGGTTAATCAGTTGATTTAAGGACGGTGCCTACTAAATACAAATGTTTTTGTGCCAGGTTAGGGCCGTGCAGAAAAAGTAGTTCTTTGCAAGGGCTATTGGAATCTACAAAGAAAAAAGGGGGTAGCCACACATTTTTTTGAGATAATTAGTATTGAATCTCAACAAAAATGCTGACATCGGCATTTTTCTGAAAATAGAAGGAGAGGATATTTCTTCACAGCTTTCTTTAGAATTCGCCTTTACATACAGAAGAGCAAACACATTTATAAAGATCTAAAACCTACATTGTAAATGGTGACATAAAAAATCATTTTTGGTATATTTTTAATAACAAAATTGTTGCAACAGCACTTTTAGTGTCTCTCACAGCCTTCCTCTGTTTCAGCTAAAATACAGTCTAAATATCTTTTGTTCACAACCCGAAACTAATCATTTGCTGAATAGGCTTGCCACTTTTATTTCATAACATAAAATATAGGGGTAACCACGTGTTTTTTAAAGTTATTGATCCTTTTTGAAACCTTTTGCGGTGCCTGTTACATTTTTTCCTGTCACCTCCCCAGTAAGCAAAACATTTGCACATCTCACACTTATTTTGCGTGCGTACTACGCCATCTGTAGGTACATGTTTACAATTGGATTTCAGTATAATTTTTGACAGATAACAGCTATTTCTTCGGTTGGAGGACGTTAACAGTTAGTGGTTAGCGATATGCTGCTGTTCTGGTGTCCCTGGTTTAAGTACAGGTTCATTAAACTTGATTTGGTCACAGTGGGAAAGTTTTGCTTTCAATTTAGTCGTGTACTTGGTAGCGTAGTTGATTGCGTCAATGTCAACCCAGCGCGCACATGGCGCTTAAACCATGCCTTGCGTAATGCCCATAACGCGTGCGCACTAACAAAAGTAGGCACCGTCCTTAAGGCCGGGGCGGGGGAGGGACACCGATATGAAAAGGTTGGGGATGCTCGTCATCTTGCTAAGAAGTGTAAATCAAGGATTTTGGTCTGACATAGCTTGTTTAGGACAAAATGCCTCTCTTTTTAGCAGTAGAAGTATTTTATAGGGTGTACTCAAAGAAATGTCAAAATAGTCCACTGCCATTTTCGTTCCAAGTGGCTTGAGCCACTCCCAGAGTGGTCGGTGTCCATTACGGTTTCGACGAGCATCCCCGACCTTTTCCCATGGGAATCCCTGCCCCGCGATTTAAGACTCAAGAGCTCACCTGGATTTCCACTCGCCTTCCTTTTCTTTCTGCTGTCTTCGCTCCCTCCAGCACAGTCTAGCAACTCTACTACTGCTCTTTCTCCTCTTTTTAAGCTCCGCAGTTTCGCACTTTTGTCATTGACCTCCGGTGATTTCTCACAAGTCTTGCAATCATCCCCAACCGGTTCTGCTGATCCATCGTCATCTGCATGCGGTTCGATCGTTATTGTGTCAGTACTGGGATTGCCATTATCTATTAACACCGGGTTAAAAGTGCGGAGCAGGACTTGTACAGGCTTCATCAAATATTGCGCGATGAACTGCGCGGCATCGTTGAACGGCACTAACTTCATGAGTTCTTTCGCGATCGTATTGTTTTTAATAAATTCTTCTTCGCTAATCGATAACTGATACCCCACCTGGCTCCACAAGGTGATAAAAGCGTTCATGGGGAAGGAATAATAGCCTTTTAGGAGGCCCTTGTCTTCAACTCGAACGACATCTCCTAACAGAACCAACAGCTCTCCACGTCGTTTGAAGCACGTCCATTCTCCAAGCAATGGAGTGGTATGATTTGGTCGTTTTCTGAGAAAAGGTGACCTCGATATCGTTCCGCTCATCTTGCTAAAAGTTAATTTCGCTCAAATGTAGCTTAATCAACGATGCTTTCAGTGAATTTCACTGTAGTCTTGCGTGATATTGGAAAACAGCTCCACAATGTCAGCTTGCTTGCGCGCGAAAAGAACCTTTACGCAAAGGTTAATCATTAAGCTTTTGGTCACTTTTTGGCGGGAAACCGTGAATCCGACATTCAACGTCAGGCACTTTTGCAGTTTTGCGGGAACTTTAAAACCCATTTGAAGGCCAGTGAAACATTGTGAAGTGAGACTGTTTTGAATTCTTTTCAAAAAATTTTCAAGTTAATGTTTTATCACCTTGGGTTTAACCAGATCTAGAATAACCTGAATTTTGGGAACGGCCTTTTGAACCGGTAGAAATTACGATCTTAAAATTACTTTTTCTTTTACTTGTCTTAGTTTAGTTCCGTTATTGAGAAAGAAAAGAAACCAAAAGATAATCTGGGACCACGGTACTGTTTTTTCGCTTTTGAACTTAGATTTCTTTTTGTTTTTGTTTTCTTTCTTTGGTTGTCCAATCTGTGCAGTCATTTGTGTACGCTTAAACACCGTACTAGTTGAAATGTGGATTATCCGCTGACTAAGTTTATCATAGACTCTTTCAGCTGGGAGAAGCCTGCTAGATTTTGCCACGTTGAGTTCAACGTGTTTCGTCTAGTTTAAAAGTTACAGCTGGTGTTGTTTTCCTTTCGTTATTCGTAGCCACAAGAAGTCCATTCACCTCTTGTCTTTTACGGACGTAAACATGAACGGGGTACTGTATGTTGCGCTCTGTGCACTTCTCATAAACAGCTGTATTTATGCAGCCACCACCGGCAAGGAAAGGCCTAAACCGCACGAAGATCTGACTCTATCGGAGAAGGAGCACACAGTGGATGGAGAGCATAACCCGGAATACGACCACGAGGCCTTCTTAGGTGACATGAAAGACGAATACGATGAGCTTCCACCAGAAGAAGCTTCCAGGCGCCTGAAGGTTTTAGTGAAGAAAGTGGATTCCGATAAAGATGGGTTTGTTACCGAAGAAGAGTTGACGAACTGGGTTAGGGACGTTTTCAGCAAACGCCTCTTGGAGGGAATAGACGAAGATGTGAAGGGAAAAGATACGAACAGTGACGGAAAGATAACCTGGGATGAGTACACGAAGGCGACTTACGGTCCGGAAGAGCTCGAAGATGACACGGACGAGGAAACAAAACAGCTGCTGCGAACAGATAAAAGACGGTTTGACACGGCCGACAAAGATAAAGATGGAGCTCTGTCTAAAGAGGAGTTTGTACACTTCATGCACCCTGAATCATCGACAGAGATGGGAGATGTCCATGTTTTGGAAACTATTGAAGGTAAATTAAAAAGTGTCTAAAAAGAATTTGAAAAAGTTGTTTGTAGAATTTCAATCTTTCTTGTCGATCACAAGCTTGTACTCTCATAGAAAAACACGTTTATTGTTCAAAAAATATAAATTTTGGTTTTACTTTTCAATACCTCTAATTAATTGCAAGATTCAATTAAATAAGGTTACCCGAATTTATCCGATTTAAACTTTTTTGGTAGCTTTATATTTAACACTTCACTTGCTCTCTTCTTTAAAATTTATGGGAAGAACATTTTCTTGTTGTTAAGGACTTTTTGCTTTGCTTTGTTCTTGTTTTCTCTAGAGAAGGTTTTTTTAGTCATTCAAGTCTTTGTCTGTTTTTATGATAATTAAGCAAAATATGTTTGCATAATTTGTCTTTTAATAAAAAATAATATTTTCAAGGCACACAAACTGAACATTGAATTCCACACAATAAATTATTGTTGCCATGGAGAATTTTTGGACAAAGAAACAATGAAGAACAACCTCTGATCATTGAACTGAAAATAAACAGAGTCAGTGAGGCAGATAAAGGGGAAAAAGCCATATTACCAAGGCTGTTCAAATCAATTTTGCAGATACTTAAGGAAATTGTGGTAGCATTATTTGTCTTTTAATGAAAAATAATATTTTCAATGCACACAAAGTAAATATTGAGATGTGCACAATAAGTTGTTTTTTTGATAATGGAACATTTTTGGATTTCTTAAAGAAGAACAACTTTTGATGATGGTGGTGAAAAAAATATTACCACTAAGGGAGATAATTTAGTGAAAAAACCTCTGATAATGCCTATTGATGATTAGTCCACTAAAATCAATTTCACAGATAATGTTAAAGGTAAACTGTAATTTGAAACTTTGGAATAACTAGCATTCATTTTGTAAAAAAAAATTCTGTTTTTCCCTGTAGCTCCTTGATGTGGGTTTTGGTACCCTTGGCTTTAGGTACCCAGTAACACATTTATGCACTAAATATTTTTTAACTTGGGGGAGATTGTTTCTTATGCTCTTATTTGAAATATTTACATGACAACCAGCAATTACTGGTACTTTTGAATGCTGTTAGTTGAAGCTCTTTGAACTGAAATATTCATTGCATGTGTTACTTTTTCTTGGAACAATGGAATCCAAGCAAATCCATATTGGACCTACTGAATAAAATGAGGAAATATTTCTCAGAATCTGGGGCTTTTAAAGTCTTATCCTTATAATGCTTTCATCTTGTCAGACATTTTCATTTGTAGACAGCACTGTCAATAAAAAAGCAGGTTAAACCATTAGGCAGCTAAACGTCTTAACAACAATGGCCTGAAACATTGATGGTATATTTTGAGGTCATTGAAAGTCAAATTGGGTGGTCTTTTGGCTGGAACATCAGTGAATTGGAACTGAAACTTGCAAGTTGCACTGAGCAGACTATCAATGAATAATGAATAATGGAACATCACACAGTTCCAGAAAATATCCATTCCTACCTCAAGGAGGGTTATTGGAAATTCTGAGGGGGATAGGTGTTTTTTGCCAAAATGTTCAAATGAAAGCTGGAATTTTCAGAGGAGTCGGAGGGTTCAAACCAAAGCCTTCTGTGGGAGGGGTATGCATATTTTGTAGAACAACACATTGAGAGCTGCAACATTCCAGATTTTCCATCGAAAGCACATCCAGTTTGACTGTAAAGTGATAAAAACTTTTATTATTTTAAAAGCTTTTTGCTTAACCAATGTATATGTCAAATATGACAATAAAACGGTCTACTGGTATGTACAGTGTAAAACAAGAGAACACCAGTATATAGAGAACCAAATCAAAAGACAAACATTGCCCAGTGTTTTCCATTACTATATCTACAAATGGTATGCAAAAAAATGGGTATCTGGTGGCATCTTCTAGTTTTATTTGGACAATAATGTGTTCTTTCCCAAGGTCACACAGACTAAATGTAGAACAAACCTGTAATGTATTTTTTCCCTTAAGATATTGATCGTAACAAAGATGGTGTCATAAGCTTGGATGAATTCCTGGGAGACTACCGTGACCCAGATGACAAGGAAGCAGAAGAACCAGAGTGGGTGAAGGAGGAAACCAAAAGGTTCAATGAGGAATATGATAAAAATCATGATGGCAAACTTGATAAGGAGGAGGCAAGTTTCACTTTGGCTCTTTTGTTTTCAGGAGTACCTCTAATAATGTGCAAAATAAGATGTGTAGTACAAATATCCTACTGTATTTGTACTTGAGGTGACCAGCTGAAAAGGTTTTTTGTAGATCTTTTATTTTTTCTGACTCTGTAAGAGCGACCAACACAGGATTTTGGTGAAGGAAAACATTGGACAATGAATCTCCTATTAAACATTTCAGTGGTTAATAATGCTCAACATTTTTCTTGTCAGTTTGACTCGGCCTGCAGACTCAACAAAATACTGCAAAACTCAAACAGAAATGTAAAGCAACACAACACACATCATTCCAAATAAGATTAAGATATATGAACATTTCCTTTATTTTGTGCCATGGACTTAGAAGCAGTAGCACAATATATGAAATGTATGAAATGCATGAAGCCTGTGATGAAATCCTGCATGTGATAGCAGTATTTTTCCATGAAAGTAGTGTAGTTCATTGGTCAAAAAATGTACTCAAAGTACAAATTTAAGAGAATTAGTATTTTGGCATGCATAGGAGTGATTCTAAGCTTGCATCTCATGATTTTGATAGGTGAAACTTTGGATTCTTCCTGAAACTGATCACATGATGGCCCAAGAGGAAGCACGCCATCTGGTATCAACTGCAGATGAGAACAGTGATGGTAAACTGAGTGAGGAGGAGATTGTGAAAAACCACGAAACTTTTGTTGGCAGTGAAGCCACAGACTACGGCCGTGCTTTACCAAAGCATGAAGAACTATAAGTTTACCTGTTGGTTTTGGTACTTTTGGATAAAAAAATGTTTTTGACAGAAATTAGCATTTTTAAGAAGGGTTTGATTCTTCAGCTAGTCAGAACCCTTCCTATGGAAACATATTTAGTTCAAAGGACCTTCAATTTTTCACAAGCCTGTAATTCAAACAACTGTGTGACTTGCTTCACTATTTCTTGAATTAGTTGACAAATGGATCAAAGTCACAAAATTGTTTCTTTGTTGGCTACTCAGTCACATCTGTTTGTTGGGTGTACTGTAGTTTAGAATGCAGATTTGTAACTTCATTCAAGCAGTTTATATACTTTTACAAGAAAAGAGAGGCCACTTTGCTACTTTTTAAAGTTATTATCATAAACAATCAAAAACTGAGAGGGGAAAATACATTAATTTTGTCACAGGTGATTTAAGGGTGACCAATTAGAGAGGATTTGATTAATTCAATAAAGTTTTAAAGATTTTATTTAAAACTTGGGCTGAGTTCCTTTCTCTGTAACCTCCACCAATGTAGGACAACAATGGAAATACTGTAAACTTCCGCTTATAAGCCGTCTAAGCCCCGCTAGTCATAGACCCATCTACCTGTAAACAAAATGTTACTTCCGATCATAAGTCCCCATCTAGTTGAATATGACATGAATTTGATTTATGATGATGTTTTAAACATCAGTGTGTGAAAAACGTCTTTCGATCAACACTGCTGTAGCTCATTTTATTGCTGCGGAGCGAGCGTAGCGAGCGAGCAGCAACATAATCAGGATTTAAGAAGAATATAGAGGGGGGTACGAATTCTCGAATTCATCACTTTTTACCAGAATGCATTGCAGTTAACCAGACTGCACTGCGCCACTTTTACTGGAGTGCATTGCGCCACGAACAACACGAGGATGTCATACTCGTCGAGCCTTCGTCCTTTTTCGCGTGGATTCCACTGAGAAAGTTTGCTCTGATTTATCTGTAAAGCGATGTGAAGGAGATCGTGCTTGACTTTCACAACTCTTGCTATGCAGTATGTGAAAGTTTGTAAATCTGGACGATTAATTGTGACATCTTAATCTTAGTATGTCATTTCTTAGCAGTCTCGCCTCCTTCGCCGAATTCTTAACCCTTTGAATACCAAACTTTTGCCAAAAAATACCGTTTTTAACCGTTTAGTCAGGTTTTTAGCTGCCATGACGCTAAATAAGCCTAAGTTGTGCTAAAAAAGCTTTTTTTTGCTAAAAGGAGAGCTTTTTCGAGGATTAGGTACAAAATTGAGCAAAACTTCAATTACGGGCATGCGCATAAGCCAAAATTTGGACTTTTTTTTTGCCATTAACCGTTCTCAATTTCGTTTGTTGGCCCTTTCCTTTCTGTTTTTCTCTGCCGTTTTACACTGGCTACCTTTTGCATTGTATGTTCTTTCTGGCTGCAGTGAAAAGTTGGATGTTAATTACGGGCGAAGCCTAGAAATGGACCTTGATCAATCATAGGCGTTGTGGACCATTTTACACCAAAACTGATAACCTTGTTTTTCGATTTGCGACGTCGGAATGTCGTCGATATCTAAACCTGACCATTGTGCGGAAAGGGCTAGCCTAGCACTACTATCAGCTTATCAAGAATATCTGACGACATTTAAATTGACGACGTCACAAGTGGTACAAAGAGCACGACCATTAATTACGCATATATGCGTAGTTGGTATTCAAAGGGTTAAATGAAGAGAAATCGTCGTTACTAAAGCCTGTAGAATAATTAAAACAAACGAAAACCGTGGAACACGGTGATTTCATAAATGCTGCAATCTATTCCTTTTCATCGAAACATGAATTTAAGCTAAAGCTTGAGCATTTTCACACATCGCGATGAACACGTTCTCGACACAGTCTGTCAAGTTCTAGAGATATTTAATGCGTACCAGTACAGAATTTATAAGTTAGATTTCTGCTCCTACAATTTCCACATCTTTCGATTTTCGCGATCTGGTAAAGGGGAGGCTGATGTGTATCGTTTTATGTCCAAACATACTTCAGATCACAATGTGCTTTTTTGTCTCGATCCTTTGTCACACCTCGCCATCGATGCGTCATCATGCATGAAGTTGATGCATACAAGGACAGATTTTAAGTGACACCACGATTTGACACTACTTTGAGAAATAACAGTTAATTTAAGTCTTGAAACGCGCAGATAGATGAATCATGGCGTTAAATATGTCACTATCAACAGAATGTGCCGCAGCATTACTATCTTTTAGATACCCTAGTTTAGCTTATAAGCCCTTCCGCTCACAAACCCATTCGAAACCCCTGACAAAGTTGTATAAACCCAGGGCTTACAAGCGGCAGTTTACGGTATGTCAATCTGTCCAGCAATACTTCCATTTCTAGATTTTCATTATTCTCAACACACGTGCTAGATAATGAGGAGAACTGACACGGTGATCCAACTCTTGACCAGTTCCAGGCTCCTCTCACGTTGTGAGAATGACGAAAAGGCGGTGCGCCAGCAATGAGAGGATCGAGAAGGGCGGTTATCGGCTGTAATCGTGTTTTCTCGTCGTTCACGCCTTACCTTCCTATTCCACAACAGTTTGGTAGGGCCAGGGTGAAGCTACCTGGTGAGGGGTCAACCACCCTGCAAACGGGTCTCCTTGTGGGGCATAAAGTGAAGAAAAAAACCTGGAAAAGCTGGGCGCGTTCTCGCATTCGTCTTATAGTGCTATTACCTCGCCCTGCAGCCCACTCAGGGAAGCTTGTTCACGGGCTAGAGCGACCTGTAAAGCATATACTCTAAACCACGCAAACCAAAGCAAAACGAATTGATCAACTGTCACTTTAGCATAAGCGTCCCCTCGACCACTAACCTCCGTTTAATTTAGCAATGATCAATTTATCTCAACATCGCGAACTTACATGTATTTGTGCCTTTCCTGTTCAACACTAACGCTGCCCAAACAGGTGGCAGTTTCGCCTTAAACTGACCCCTTAAATAATTTTCGCGAGACGACCTTTAAAAATTGTATCAAAATCAATTACCATCAAAGAGGCCTTTTACTGAAACACTAGGTGGAGATAAAAATGGGTCGGGAGATTATCATACCATTACTTAGCTTTGAAAGTTAGACGTTAAACCGTTCGAAGTTTAATTCAAAAGAAGGTGAAACGATAGTTGGCTGACTCGTACAGTTGTCAGAGAAAATCCCCGGTTCCAATTTGCATAAACATTCAAAAATATATAATTCCTTCATGAAATGAACTGGTGAAATAATTTTTTTCTTTGTCTTGTTTAAACCATCATACTCTAGGTAAAGGCCCGTTAATTTGAACTTGAAAAGCTATTGAAGTATTGAAATAATAAGAAACACGATGGCCACGCTCTGCAAAACTTTTTCGAGACTAACTACGCTGTATACATGTCATTAAAATGTCTGAAGTGATCAACAACTGGTTTCTCCATGCAATATCAATAGAGCATCAAGCCGACAAGTGATAAGAATATACAAACTTATCAACCCGGGGAAATTGCCTTCAGGTACCAGGCGCGGATTTAGGATAAATGGTGACCGATTTCCGCCGGAAACGACGAGCGCTGAAGGTGCAAACTAGAGGGATCTAAGGCCATGCTTCCCCATGAAATGTTCTGGATTTGCTGTAACTCTCTTAAGTCCCCTTTCCTGGGTTTCTGAGTCATTCTGAAAAATCTGACCGATTTCCTTAAAACGGTGGAAACTGGTTTAAATCCGCGCCTGGGTACGAACGAATTCGCAGAACTAATTTCCAGATAAATATATGTCAGTTGGTAAGGAGAATTTTGAATACTTTCAGCTTGAAGACATAAATTAGCGAGCAAAAACCGAGGAAATTTGTTTTACATGTTGTAGTGTTCTTTAGCAGCTGTGTTGACAGAGATCATGAAAAGATGTTTTTACGAGACAAATACATGTAATGAGATAAGATTTTTTCGAACTGTTCTGATAAAAACGCAAAAGAAAGTAAGACAGAATTGGATATAATACCTTACAGCTTGCAAATGAATCGTATGAATTATTCTGGCTGCCCAGTGGGACGAAAAGTTATGTTCGTCCGTGTGGGAGCGGAAGCTCGACTTCGCGCTGAGTACAGTGCTAGGGAAAGCGGCAACGACATACTGTAATTCCATGGGTTAACTGAATAAATCTAAATTTACGAAGGCAAAAACTACAGAAAAAACTATTTCCTTGAAAAAAAGTAATGATACAAGTCTTAAACGCTGAGCGAGCCACTTTGTTGCTTTTCAGTTTTGCGTAATGGTGGAAAGCCGAAATAACCGTCGTAATTGTAACGGTAGAAGTCGCAATATGGAGAAAAAGCTTTTTTTTTTGTTAAAACAATGGAGTCATTTACGTAAAATAAATAAAAGGTAAGTAATAAAAATACAGTGAAACACAGACTTCTATTGAACGAAAACGATGAATTCTTACCACAGATCATGACCCAGTTACGATTTGCAATTTTTCAGTGAAGAGTTGACACGTCAGTCGTTCAATACTTAGTAATTAATGATGTGTCTAAGCTGTGAATCTAACAGTCATGATTAAAATGCGTAATGCTTTGATTGCTCAGCTGTGATAAACTGGACTCATGGCAGAAATTGATTGGTTTTATCACAGCTGCCCAATAGCATTTTACCTCGTAAATTTAAACACTGCGATTGAGAAAGCTCTTAAAGATTTCTCCAAGCTTTCTTGAGAGTATTCAAGAGTTTGTAGCTCTCTGCGACGTTTGTTACAATCTTCAATCTAAGACCGTTAAATTCACCTGTTACTTTTTAATGAACAATGCATGCTTTTAATATCGTTTTCTTGTGCGTTCTAGCATTTTCAGCGCTATTAATATACAGTGTTTTCGCCGAAGTTGAACCTCACAAAGACAATTTTCATAAACACGAACACTTTGGTGAAAATCAGGAACATGACGTGCGGTACGACCACGAAGCCTTTCTTGGTCCTGAAGCCGAGGAATTTGAGCACCTGACGCCAGAAGAATCCAAGAAAAGACTGCGAGTTATTGTGACTAAATTGATCGACACCAACAGAGACGGGCTTGTTTCTTATGAGGAGCTGTCCGTGTGGATTGAGAAACAGAGGAAGGCGTTCATGTACGAAGACGTGGATAAAAGAATCAAGGATGAAGACAAAGATGGCGACAGGGAAATTACTTGGGAAGAATATAAAAAAGGACGCTTTGGAGAATGGGATAATATAGAACTCCCAAAAGACCATGTAAGTTTGGAAACATTTGTTCAACACCTAACTCTCTTTATCTATGTCTGAATTCTGTTAAAAATGTTATTTTAATTTCCGCTGACGTAGTCTGATAAACGCTGAATAGATCTAACTGAAGTAATAGTACTCCTAAGTTTTCTTTAAAAAGTCACTTTTTAATCAATTTCACTTGTCGTTCGCTAATTAAAAAAATTGAAATTGAATACCCCTGTGCTGCGAAAAAAAGAAACTTGGAGTACGTCGACGTGAAAGAGAATCCCTTCACGAGACCTGACAATTGAATACACGCGAGAAAACGCGCGTGAACATGACCCCAACTCGTGCCAATAAATCCTGTAAATCTAAAGAAATATCGTGCTAATATAAAGAAAATTCGTCCTTTTTTTCAAAGTCGCAGTTAGACATTGCAATCGCTGATAGCATTTCTTTTAATTCCCAATTCAACAGAATTTGCGCCGTCAAATTCGTAAAGCAGAGTACAAGTTCAACATGGCGGATGCAGACAAAAATGGCAAAATGAACCGGGACGAGTACGTGGACTTTGAACATCCAGAGGAAAACAAACTGATGGAGGAAATTGCGTTAGATGAAGTGATTGAAGACGTGGATCAAAACGGAGACGGGTAAGGCAAATAAGACTGATTGAAATATATTTTCTCCCCACAACATCAATACACTGGTAAATAGACGGGTGAAAAGAATTTAGAAAATATTCAACTGGCACGATCTTGTCTTGATTTACAACCAAATTCTCAGATTTAAGATCTTAAGAAATGCATGAACAAGAGGGGAGAATAACAGTTCGATCTTGGTACTGACAGGATTAAAACATTTTTGAACCTGAGGCTGACTAAATACGTGGTAAGGAGAGGAAAAAAATCCACTCTTGTTAGAGTTTAACCGCTCGACCCTCTGTTGTCCGGCTGAGGCGCTGGAATTGAAAAAGCGAGAAAAGAAGAGAAATTCTCAATTAACTTTCAGTTAACGAGATTATAATGCAAATTACTCAGGGTCATCAGCGTTGCTGAATTTCTTGGCCAGTACCAGGACGAAAACGGCCCACCCGCCTGGGTAGTGCGTCAACGACGAGACTTCCACAAAAAATTCGACAAGAACGGTGATGGCAGAATGGACCGAGAAGAAGCGAGGCAATGGGTTCTACCCGAGAACACTGACTCCCATGACGAAACAGCGCATCTGATTGACGGCACAGATGAGAATGCCGATGGCTTCCTGTCTGTAGATGAGATTCTACTTCACTGGAATCTGTTTGTGGGCAGCCAAGCTACTGATCATGGCCGCACTTTAAGAAAAGTCCGACATACAGAACTCTAGGTTATTGTCTGTAATAGAATATGCTAGAAAGACCAGGTTAGATTAACCGTAAGTCCCGATAAGTCATATTTATATTAAGCCTGGTAAACACCGTCATTCTTTCCGGTAAAAAATCCCAACGTGGTTCTTTTCAGTCTCTTCCGTGTATTTCAACTTTTCCTTTAAAACAAATACGCCGTGAATTTTCTGGCCATTGGCCACATGGAAATAAGCGTTCACTGAAATGCTTCTTTTGAAGTTTTTTTTCTTTTTACCCCGCTTGCCAGTGAATCATTTTGTAGTATAGCTTTTTCATTTGGGATAACTGTCTTCTAGTTTTGATCTTGGGCTGGTTTAGTTACGTAAACTGCGATACAGGAATATTTTTTACAATCGTCATTTTAGTACTGCATAAAAATTGTAACATCTTCGTTCCACGTAGTGATTTTTAAGAAATAAAGTGTCTTGAGTTTAAATTGTCCTCGTGAAGGGAGATACATGTGGCACATTTTTGCGTCGATCGTTTTTTCTCTTTGTTCTGCAAACTGACATCAAGGTTACCATTACAACGGCGGTTGAATCGACGACCTTAACCACTCGGTCGGTTTTTCGGAGAAAGTCTGGGAAAAAAAAATGCAGCGATTTCCAGTCACTCCATCAATTCTCAGAGCCGTGCAAGCATCTATCTCAGTGGACAACTGACTGAGCCAGCGGTTTGTATGATAAGCGGTGCCATGTTGACATGACAATGTAGGAAATGAACGATTGTTCAAACTGTTTTCTAATTGGAGTTAGAAACACCTCGGGGACTCCGAAAATTTGCCGACACTTTTCGAAACAACATCGAAACAACGGGAGAGAGATAAAAAGCAAAACTGTCAATCACACTTTTATTGTTTCTATTTTCTATCATGAATTGAATTTGAAAGAGTTCGAAGTATCAACAACACATAACGTTTTGTTTATAAATAACCAGTTTGCATAGCAACTGTAATGAAGGTAAACAAACACATTCCATAAAGAACCCCAAGTTTTTTATCCATGATCCTCAATCTGAGACATGAACAGCTGTCGGACCCTATGTCGCTTGTGCATGGCAATATCGTCAAACCGCTGAGCATAAATTCTGTAGATCTCGTTTCGCCTCTCTCTGGTGTCATTGATTGACAGCCTTGGCTCCTCCCCTACGGGCTTTCGGTTGCAAGACGGTGTCAAGCCGGCCAGCACCTTCACTTTTCCCGCCTTTTGCGCGGTTCGCGCTTTTTCCGAAGCCTCGTTCGGAGTCTTGCCGCCAATTACTGGAAGTTTTGAGCCGGGAGCAGACTGTAAAAGAGTAGAAAGACGAAATGATAAACAAGTGTTTAATGTTTGGCTTATCGATTTCTCCACATGCTCTTCATTATGAAGACTGGCCCTGCCCTCACTCAGCTAACACTGGACATATTTTCTGTTATGCTAATGACTACCTGTATAAGCAGAATAATAATTTCGAGCAGTTTTTGATACCTATATTACTCGTAACTGCATAAAGGAGTGAAAGCCTTTCACCAACAAAGATAAATTTAAAAATTTGGAATGAAGCCAATCTCAAAACTCACATCAAAGAAGTATACCATTACCTCTACACCTCGTTCAACGCTAAAATATGCTTTATATTGTGTTAATCACTGTTCTTGGCGGGAACAGAGGATGACATGATGATCGGAGTTTTACCTGAGCCCGCAGTAACTGAGCATGCCAGTAATTCGATCTTGTCGCATGACCAGCGAACTCTTTATTGATTCCTTCCAATCTGTGAAGAAGTTTCATAATCACTAATTTAATTATAATTCCAAGAGCTACTCTCACAAACAGATCAGGGTATTTTATGACTTCACGTCACAGAGCGAAACGCGCCAAATTTACTGGTGAAATTTTCCCCCGTACCTTTAATCCTAACCTGCAATCAGGTGTTCTTTTTTCACAGCAGGGGGAAGAAAAAAAAGAAGCTGATCACAGGTACATTAATCCGAGCTCGCACCCCTTTTCCTCTTACATGCTGTTCGCGTTCGGTTCTGGACGTCGCAGACATTTTTTCTCGCGACGCTAAGAGCGGTTTTCGCAGTTCGACCTTCGCCTTGTGGGCAATTCTAGGATTAAGGTGTTTTTTCACGTAATCAAATAGGGTGATTATTATATATCAATAACGTTCCCAAGGTTTTCTGGCTGTCAAAAGTAAGATCCTCTACAGTTAGCCCCTGTAGTGTGTTCATTTTTCGAAAAAAACGTCTGTAGCAATTAACTTACTCTCTTGCAAGAGCCATCTTTAACTCATTCTCACTGCTACCCGCTCTTGTTGACATCCATGGTGTCTCCATTACGATCTGCGTACAACAAAACGACTCGTCTTTTGAGATCACAAGCACTTTATATGAATAAATATGCTATGTTTATCAATCAAAGTCATTTCCCAGCAACAGTCTTACGAAAGTCACAATTCAGCTGTTTGTAAGTAACTCTCCGGGATCTTGTTCACGCCATTCCCTGATACATGGCATCGTTCTTCATTCTTACAGCAATATAGATGCTACGATACACAAATATATGAAACAACTAAATACTGGCTACCAATACAACACTGACCTGTTTGGATGGGGTGAGCTGGGGCGAGAGAGAAGCTAGTTTGACAGACCGTCCGCCTGAAGATCGAGACTGCAATGAAACAACAAGGTTAGGTGCTCCATGACTCAAACTTATATTTCCTGGGACATTCGCCAATACAAGCTACGATAGCTACGGGAATTGAAGGAATAAAAGCATCTCACTAGCACAAGTAAAACATCGAGGTTAAGGCATGCCCGATTTTGTATTAAACAAAAGCTTTCCTGCCGATCGCTGTAAGAGCTGGATAAATGAGGGTGAATTTCACGCTAACTATATGTTGTGGGTGAAAACCAGGCACTGGAACAGTCTTGTCTAAATTAGTAAATAACTAAAACATTTTCAGTACCTCACGTAGGGAAGAACGTGTCCGTGTATTTCCTTTCCCGATGTAATCTACAAAAAGAGATAAGTCGGGTTATTTTTTCTGTGGATTTGCCCAAATATGTCTTATATTATTCTGGTAAACCATTTTTAAAAAAGCAATGGTCAAACGACCCATCCAGTAACTGGTCAAACCACAGAGATGTACTGTGCGGCGACTGCTTTTAAATGGTTTAAATTTTGTTTGTTGCATGGAGAATTACTAACAACTTACCTAGCATCGATGAGACTACGACCAGAGTGGACCTCAGTAAGATCTGGTTTCCTTCAGTCTTGTTAAACAACAGTGACTGTCCTACTTCATAGAAACCCAGTGAGGCGAGAAAGCGTTGTAGTTCAGAACAGTACCACAGAGAACGAAGTACAAAGTCATTGGTCTTCATGATCCGCTCCGGATAACGGCTACTGAGGCTTAACTGAAACGGTATACCATTGTCGTTAATAAGTATAATGTGAACCACAAGGAGCTGGAATGGCGTATTTGCGCCACGTGGTCGGTTCATTGAACGGTGGGCTACCCGCGGGGAGGGGATTACTCCCTGTAATAGCCTATACGGGGAAGCTCCATCAGAAAAGGGTTACCTTTTTCAGGCTTTGGGTATAAAAAAGGCCCCATATATTAGTGCCCCCGGTGGGGCTTGTCGTCAGTGCACTGGACTCCTAGGACATGGTCTGTTTGTGTTCTTGGGAAAAACATTTTCTCCTCAAATTGTCACAATCCAACCAATTCATAGAAGGTACAAGGAATTGTTGCAGTTGTATAGAGCGGCCAAGAAAACTTCTCACAGCAACCTGCGAATACTCTATCGTGAAGTTAGGCACGCACCTTCACGAAACAGTTAACTGTAGCCAGTGTACATATTCCTTCCCATCAAAAGAGTATTTTCCCTGTTTTTTTTTTTTTTAAGGGAGTAGGCGGGATGTACTCAGGCTACTTCACTGCCCTACAACATACAAAGTACAAACCAAATAAACTTACAAATTCTTTGAGTTTCTCCATGGTGTTTTTCTTCAAGGTGTTTGTTATCCTCGCTAAGGTGTAACCTCCGCTCGAAGACACCTTTAGAATATCTGGAAGATGAATCACAATGATCGAATCAACACGAGCATATCACATTCAAATTTGACATGACGTTGATGTTTTTTTGTGTGACATTGTTGACTGAGTGGGTAGTGGTAGTCGTAGCCCTTACAGGGATAGTAACGCACACAACGCTTCTCTAGTTCAAGGTTTAAAGAAGTGTGAACACCATCCCAGGAAAAAAATAATCCCAGTTTAACTTTACCACAAATAGCTTGTAGAACTTGTGACGTCATGGCCAGAGTCCCGTCAGGGTCCCAATGGGGAAACACAACAAATGGATCTTTGTCATGCGCGCCATCTTTTTGGAAGTCGAATCCTAGGAACGCCATGAACTCTTTGACATAAGAGGCCTCTAAGACACAGGAGCTGAGCTGTGCACACATGGTAAAGTCCTCCGTCAAAAGGAGCTCAGGATGCTGATACGATAACAGCATTTGATGCGCCAACTGTACCTAGTTTGATTTGTTTAGAAAACGAGTGCACAGTCAGAACAGTGCAAAAAGTAGATTATCACGGGAGGATGCAAAGTCGTTTTAAGCATACAATGTTTATGTATTGAAAGATAGGTAAATGAGAGTGCCACAACTCTTAAAATCTTTCAAGTATTACCATGATGTAGGATGTATTTGTAGTTCTTTTGTAAAAAAAAAACCGTGATGGCTTCTTGATTTGAAGCAACTTCTTTATTCCTATTCGATTTTATGAAACGATATCATCAACCAGCTGTTATGATGGTGTTTTGTCAATCGAAGAGGAATGTCTCTAATGCTGCAGACCAATCAGGGATGTCGATAAGACGCATGACAGTCACACATGTGAATGTCATCGAATTTTTCGACCTTCAGAGTCAGTGTTGTTACGCTCAGGCTCTCTTCAGGCCTTCAGTTAGTCCGGGTGCAGAGCAAAAACGCCTGGAAAAGGCTATGCTACGTAACTGGCTGCCGAACAAAAACAGGGCGCGAGTTGAAGCGCTGCGACACGCGCGGCTTGTCTACTTCTCGCACGTATTCTCGCTCTTGCGCAACGTCCCAACTCGCTGAAACCTGCTACGCAGCCTATTACTAAACGAGGGTGGTTCAGTCTACAAGTACTCATACACTCGCGCTCATAGTCTCACAGTACACTCATGTTACAGCAAGGAAATAATAAATGTGAAATTAACTGCGCTGCTTACCACATCCTTGAGAGCTGGCAGCACATGAGACAGAGCACTGTGTTGCTGCAGGAGCTGTGTAAGCAATTCCTGGAATCTCCTCATTTTAACCATAACTGAAGGAACTGTAGACGTGAAAGAAATTCTGGTGTTTAAGGCATATAGAAGCAGAAATAACCTCGACCGAATGCAAAATACTTTGAAATAAGCTTGACACACTCTTAAAATTGGACGATGCCTCATTTTGTTGTGCAAACTTTCAATCTCGCATTTCCAATCGCTATCTAATTTTTCTTGTCCTGGTTTTCACCCTCGAGCTCAAGGTATCCGAGAATGACAAGGCCCGCTTGTGAGGGTAATATCGTTGTAGATGACGGAGAACTGGAATGACGCCCGATTTACGTTTGAAGCGCCGGTGCCCAAGGTGAGCCATCCTTCCACCTTGCTCAGTGTCCTTCACTGTGCTCTTTTATAAAATAACTGAGCTACTACGCGCGCTCTCATTGGCCGATAGGTGTGTTTAGATGAGAGTACGTAAACACTGTCGTGACGTTTTAGATTCGCGCGTATTTTTGAGGATCATTTTATAAAAGCAATAGAGTACTTTTTCCGTGTTTACATAGCCTCATCTAAACACGAGGGGATTGGGAGAATTCTTGAACGTTTGCAAACTCTCGACTACGTCTCGGGTTTGCAATAACTGTCTCGAATTCTCCCAACCCACCGCGACAGTCTGTGTGTTGCTCGTCGAATTTAGAAACAAAAGTTGCTTCCCTTCGAAAATAAAATCCTGGAAATTTGATTGGCACAGTGGTCTTATAGTTAGTGCGTTTCACTCCTCTAGTGGTGTGGGATCGAGGCAGAGTCATGGTGTTTTGTTCATGAGATAGATCTGGGAAAGGTACCTAATTCTCAAATATGTGCAGAGAGGGAGGGTTGGGCTTAAACCTTCGACAAATAGTAGTAGAAGAAGAAGTAGAAATACTCTCAGTAACCAAGGGCCCGTTTCTCGAAGGTCCCGAAAAGTTTTTACACCCGAAAAGCCGTAGCAAAATCTCATACCTTATGGCTACAGAGCTGTTTCATGCACATATTCTTAATGTGACCAGAGGTTCTCTTCATACAAGAAGTTTCAGGCGTATACATCTCTCTGTCTTTAAATACCAATTAACTAAAAATGCCTTTGCGGGCCCAAAAACTTTCCAGGGCTTTCGAGAAACGAGCCCCTGGTGTCTCTTGTACCCGACTGTTGAAACATCTACCTATGAAAAGGTATTCCTTGTTAGTTTTTAGATTTACCTTTGCTGTCCAGTGTTTCTGCCGTGACAAGAGGAAACCTCTCGGGTGAAGAACTTTTCACCACTCGATCCAGTACCCCATCAAACAGCTGATGTCTCAAATTCATTAAATTGACTGGAGTGTCAAATCCAACATGGACAAATGACGCCCAGGAGTATGGAGATGACATGTGCTCTACACTTCTCACTTGGGTCCAGGCCTCCTTCAAAGATTTGCTGATAGTTTTACCCTGAGGACAAAGTTTGGGAAGAAGTTAAAACTTCTAGCCAGAGTTATCCTTCAAACTTACATACTTTGCAATCAACAGTTACTGTAGCAAATTAACCACTAGGGAACCACAATAACTGTATTTACGCACACCCATCTAAACCCATCATGTTATATTACCTTATCTAGGCATAACCCTAACCTAAACTATATCAAGAATTAATCTGGAAATGAAAAAAATAAAAAACTACCAGTATATTTCCTAAATGTACATGTAATTGGTGGTTTGCGAAATAAAAAGTCTAACGTGTAACTGCTTCTATCTCTACATTTATTATTTCATGTTTAAAACATACCATTTCCAAACCAGAGTAAAACTGGTAAAACAGGTTTAAGAGTGAGGCCTGAGGGGCAGACCATAATGGCATCACCACAGACTGTATGCCTGCTGCCAGGAGAGCTGTCGCAAAATGGAGGCTTGCATGCTTTAACTGGCAATACTGATGGCTGCATCCACAACATGCATTCAGCACAACAACCTTGGCTGACAGTTTTAACAGAGCAATGTCTGACAGTGTAACCAAGAATGACTCTTCTGATGGAGGGTTGTCATGGTGAAGGGCATCAGGAGACAGAGCAATGCACGCATCTGGCCAGCTTCCATATGTCACTAAGTGAACGACAGATGCTTCAGGCAACATCTTCAAGAAGTGTTCCTTGGTTGCTTGGCAACCACTAATTGGATCCACCCCTAACAGTGAAGCAATTGTGTTCACCTCTTCTTCTGCCAGATCTGATTGTTTCTTGGGACTCCAGATTTTTCCGTTTAAATCTACACTTGCAATCTCTGGATTTCCTTGCACAAGGATCTTTGGAGAATCTGGCACTTGGTTTCCATCATGGGACGACTGAGTAGTGGCTTTGGTTTCCTGTGACATTGCTCTAATGCAAGGTAGAATGCGGACATTGAATTCTTCATGCAAGTACTTTCCTTCTTGGTCTTGCAAACAAGGAAAAGGAACTGAATTGACTTCCAGATCTGGAATAATCACAAGTTCATAGACACCACCTCCAAGCTCAGTCTTCAGCTCATTGTAAACAGGACTCAAAAGCAAATGATGCAACTTTTGAAGAGGTGTTAGTTTAGAAGAGTGAAGGAACTCACACAAGTAGCAGGATTTCTTACTCTTCTCTTCATCTGATGACGCACTGAGTTTTCCTGACATGACTGCATCTGGTAGTGCCCGATGGTCACAATTGTAGCTTTCCTTGCAGGTGCTGTGAAGCTCTTCAATGCACAATTTAATTTTGTTTTCAAAGCTGGAATGATCACAGCTCCTATGCCAGTGACATTTCACGATGCCCTTCCCAGGGGATAGCATCCACAAGAGAAAACCAGAAGGAATTGTAGAAAAAAGTAACAATGTTGCTTTTTGAGAGTTAACAATGCTCATGATATCCTTTGCTGAGTATGGTGTGACAAGTGGTTCAGACGAAGGTGAAGAAGTCGACGACTCCACCCTAGCTAGAATAATCTTATGTCTTAAAATGTTAACAAGAATTCTTGACCTACAATGTTCAGCAATTTCTAATGATTCCTCAACTAAATTCATTTCAATTAAGGCCTCTTGCAAGTCCTTGTGACACTGATCCAGTTTTTCAATGAGAGGGTCCTTGTAAATTAAACTCCTTCCATACTTTGACAACAACTTGTCTTCCAAGACTGGAATAGCCTTGTTGAAGTAATGCCGAGAGCTTTCGAAATTTCTCATGGATTTCGTTATCTGTGCAAGAGCAAGACTGTACTCCAACTCTTCTTCTAAATCACTGTACTCCACAGCCAACTTCAAACACATTTCATAGTAATACTGAGAATGGTGAAACTGATGCAGTTCTCTGTAGCATGAGGCAACCAGGCTGATTGCCTTGTACTCAAGTTCTTCCATCTTGTTTACTCTGGCCAAGTGTAGGTGCTGCTCAAAATAGCCAAGAGCTTCAGTGTGATTGCCCATAAGTTTATACAACAATCCAAAATCCCTAAATGCCAAAAGTTCTGAAACTTTATCATTCAAATTCTGTGCAAGCTTCAGATGCTGCTCGTGATTGATAGCCGCCAATTTAAAGCTCCTCATGTTTGCATACACTGTGCCAATATTACCATAGGCATAAGCTGCACCATGGCGATCATCAAACTTCTTACAAAGCTGCAGTTCAATTTTGTGGCATTCCAAAGACTTTTCGTAGTTACCTTGCAAGAGTTCCAGATCACCAAGGTTTGAATATGCTGTAGTTAGGTTCTCCTGCTCAACAAACTTCAACACTTCCATGTACTCCTGTGCATGTTCCAATGCTTTCTTATAGTCCCCCATGAGTTTGTAGGCTGCAGATAAATTCCACACTGCTCTTCTTTCAACATCACTGTTCCAGTATTCCTGGTACTTTTCCCTATCCTCATTACTGTTTTGCAGATCTCTCCCAACGGCTAACAACTTCCCATTGTAAGACACCGCTTGGACGTACTGTGCCAATCTGTGATAGATATTTGCAAGTTTCACATATGACTTGATTTCATATTCTTTGTCCTTGAGATATAAAGCTATGGAAAGACACCTTCTAGAGACTGAAAGGGCCTCGCTGTAATGGTACAGGCAGTAATGACATTCACTCATGATAAGTAGTGCCCACATCACTGTTCTGCCATTCTGTGATGAAAGTCCCTCATTCTCCACACTTTCTCTCTCGTCTTCATATTCATGGTTACCAGTTGCAAGATATATAGATGAAAACCCAGCAACTGGATTGGGAAGTGTCGATTGTAAGTCATCAGCGACATGGCTGTAACTTGCAGCATCCTCGTCTGTCTCCTTGAGAACTGTGTTGCCAAACAGGTTTGTTATGCTTGCATGTGAATACAATAGCTGCTCATTCCAGCCATAATGTGCTTGCAAAGCTGTTGCAATGACACTGATGGAAATCTTGTAATTTCCTGTTTCATGCAACCGTTTTCCAAGTTGAACAAACCTCTCAAATTTATGAAAACCTGCAGTACCTAAAATTGGTCAGGAAAAAAATTCCATTATAATTGTATTATCAGTGACAGCTACATTTTGCATGCCACCATACATTTTATGTCTTGTGTAAATGACATTACAAAAACTGAGTGACTGAGATCATGGAAAATAATGGTTTAACAAGTATTTAGCCAAAAGAAAATCTCCATTGCATCTTGGAAAGCTAAATATATTATAATTTGCCTGTATTATAGTCTGGGTAGTGCATTCACATGGAAGATCAGGGTCAGGTCTACATGTAAATTATGACATCTCTGCAAGTCTCTGTTATCTGTCATCATGCTTGACCTTTTTAATTTTGGCTCATTCATGAATTATGCAAACATCATTTTACCACAGGTGCAAAATACTATATATAAGTTAAGAGCATGTCACGTTATTTCCTTTCACATATTGTTGTTGGCAAGTGTCTCAATCCCAAATAAGAAAAAAACAAATTAACTTTCAAAAAAGATTAATGCATCTGTTCTTATTCCATTGTACTTATTCAATCTTCAGTTAATTGAATTTGAATGGATTTAAACTCGTTATATCAAAGGAAAAGGTAAGTTGAACTGCAAACAATGACAGTAATAACAGGAAAAGATTATCCATAACCAATTTCAAAATTTCCATTACTATCTAATGTACAAAAATTATATCATCACACAGTGTTTAGTGTTACGTGAGTCACACTTATTTCCGTTTCTTAGTTACATGTAATGAATAAAGACCGATTAGAACCACCACGTGGTGGTTCTAAGTTTCACTAAGTTTGGAGTTATAAGCACACAATGGATTGTGTGATGGGGTTAATAGTCTTCCTTTATCGTCTTTTCCTTTGTATTTTGCATCTCTTGGAGTCGAACAGCATGGGTAACTGTGATTTTCATTGTCTTCTTATTTTATTTCCTCCAATTCCTACCGTATTTTAACCCTAGTTTTCAACCTTGCTATTGTAGTTTTTCCCACCACGTGCAATGAAGGTAAATACAATAAAGAAGTGATTGATAAATCATGGCATTGGGGTTTCAATGGCAGTTCTCAGCCAATCACACATTGCATTTGGGCCCCCGACATTTAGTTCTGTCTGATACTACATGAAAAATGTTGTCTTGTATTTTTCCAATTTGACAATAATTATTTTTCTTTCATTTTAATTGACCTGTCCAGGGATCACAGATCTTACCTTGGTCTGAGAGAGTTAGCTCCTCTGTCTCTGACATTTGACATATGCATCCAACAGCTCCAATAATACGTAACAGCAGCTCAGTGGGGTGTGCTGTGTCCAGTTCATAAGCCTTGAGGTACGACTTTAAACATTCCTTGTAGTTTCCAAGGTTTTCAAGTGAGACAGCTCTCAAAAAGTGCCCCTGCATACCAAAAGTATGTGAGTCTAGTTATTTTATCATGATTATTTCTAAACTGGACCTACTTCTGGTAAAAACACAACCAACCTCTAAAAAACAGCACTAATTATAAACTATGTCTTATAATCCAAAACAAGAAGGCAAAAGCCACAATCTATGAGCTAACATTGACTAAGTGAAAAGTAACAATTTCATCTGTTAAAAATAGCAAAAAAGCTGAATTTCCCCAAAGAATTTTAACAAGATCATCTATTCAGTGTAGTCATTAACTTTTGATTCACCTGTTCCCTTGATCTTCACACCTGCAACAAACATGTAACTTTTTGGGTGAATTGTATCAACTCCAGGCAGGTTCACTGGAAACATCAAGGGCCCATCAAACATACTCAACAGGTGTTATGGGTTACAGCCCCTATTGACAGCCCTGTCTATGAGGGTCCCCAATAGGTTTGGCGGGATGCGGGATTTGGCTTTTTTTCGCCGTGATATTTGGGATTTGAGCTGAAAACAGGGGGCGGGAAGCGGGAATTACAATTACGAGCAGGAGCGGGATTTCATGTTTTTATGGGGTTGGGATTTGGGGTTCACAAGGGGAACAGAGCGGGATTCGGGATTTCAATTCTTACGTGACCTCATAAATTGATCAGTGCAAAAGCCACAAGTTGGGCAGAAATGAACCTTTAGTGCATACAGCTGTGTTAGGTTTCAAGTAATGAGTATCAACGACTCTGTACCCTGTCAGGTTTGGTCAAATACATCCATTATCACTTGACTAAGTTAGTATCATGGGACTGTATGAAGTCTTTGAGTCCTATTGTAATCCTCTGACATGAATGCCATCTATCCATTTCCCACATCTTCAACGCTTGCAAATGTAATCTTGACCTCCCCTCCCGCCTCCGGTCCTTTCTAGTTTTTCTAGTCTTTCGACCTTTTCTAGAGGGCTCGTCTTGACCAGGATGGCACATTGGGTGGCAGTGATAGTGATTTACCAAACGAAGTATGAGACATTATAAATTGCATCGCCATATATTACGAAAAGTATGAGCGAGCGGGAATGCCTTCATTCGGAAAGAAAAGTTCTGAGCCCAGATTTCAAGGAAAGTGAAGACACTGAAAGCTTTGAAAGAAACTGTCAGGTGTGTTTATGGGCCATCCCTTGAATATGGTAATGAAAAATCATTTTCTGTCACTGATAAGTAGACAAGAGAAAACAAAACAGTGAACAGTTTACAGAAAGAAACGTTATAATCATTTGTGCTTACTTATCTGCTACCTATTGAATCTCTTTGTGATCTTTTATGCGATATCTATTTTTAAAAAGTTTCTTTGTTAATAATTAAATTAATTACTAATTTAAAACATTAATAATTAATGCAGAAACGTCTTTGAAAAGTAGGCGGGATCAGGATTTCCAGGGAAAAAAGGGCGGGATGGCGGGATTAACATTGAAAAATGGGCAGGAAAGTGGGATTTGCGAACCCTATTGTGGACCCTCTGTCTATTGCATATACCACTTTTACCTTTGGCTTTTGAGGAATAATAGTTATGAGACTTTCTGCATCTTTCTTGGATTCATTGAACATGCCTAACTTGGCATACACTGCTGATCTGCAGCCAAGAACATCTTCATCGTTGGGCGAAAAGGACAAGGCATCTGAGTAGAAACTGATAGCTTGAAGGAACTGGTCATTTTTAAACGCTCTGTCACCCTTGGTGCAAAGCACTTTAAACTGCAAAATAATTATACAAAAACAAATGATTGCATGTAACTACCACATCAAGTTTTAGTATAGTACAGACCATCTAAGTTCAGTAGCAAACTGAATTTAATTGAAAGTATGATGGTTAGACAAAGTTCTACGGAGATCTGTATGCAAATGAACCTATGAGAGATCATATATTTAGACTGCAGAGAAAGAAGATGTAAGACATGAATGATCATCTACACTAAAACCCTTAATTAGTTCAGAAAGTACTTGTAAAACTATGCATGAAATACTAGCCAGCCTTATACTGCAAATTAGGTTAGGTTTACAAAAACTCACTTACCTTTTCCATAATTCTTGAAAATGACTTTTGTTGGAAAGTTACACTATCACGCAATTCAACAAGTCAACTATTTTTGAGACAACAATGAAAGCCATTTGTGGAGAAAAGTTGACGGGAAAAAAAAAACTAGATGAGATTTTTCAACTTATTAAGCTTAAATTCTGATAATTCATTGAACAAAACGCCAACGTTATCGCCGATAATGACACAAACTCGACATAAATTGCCCTGTTTACAAGTAGCACGACCTCTCCGCCATCTTAGTTTGCTTAGCAACCAAACATACTCGGGCCAAGTCTCCCCCTTACAAGCGAAAACAAAAACGCCTTGCAAGTATTAGCCACTTGCCTGCTTGCGACTGCTAAATATTTAATGAGACATTTTCCTTTTGATTTTATATCTTTTCACTTGAAAGAGATTTTCATTCGCTCAAGCTACATTGCATTCTACTTCTGGTGGATTTCAAAAATCTTTCTCAAAACTACCCAAAGACTTCCCGTCAACGGAACTCGAACAATGACAACTAAACGGATTGCAGCAACCATCCTTGTTTTGTCTCTTGATTTCTTTTACTTTCTCAAAAGCGAGCACGTAACGACAGATGGCGACTTGGATGACTTCCAAAAATGGTTTCAAGATCATGGTGGAAGATGCCGTTGCAGATTCATGAAAAACAAAGACCAAAAGTTGACCGCTGTGGCTGATCGAGAGATTGTAGACAAAGAATCAGTATTGATGGTTCCTCAATCCCTACATGTTAACTCTGCCACTGTTGAAAGGTACTTTAACACAATTCCTTGAGATCATAGATTGCTACTTTTATACAAAATTACTTTTCTCCTTTTTCCGATTCACCCAAAAGTGGATCACAACAAGCCCTATATATAGACGTTAGTTTGTGGTGAACCTGCAAACTTGCCATAACTAGAACTTTCTTGTACTGATAGTCACTGATCATGTGTGACGGCATATCTTTGACATGGTTGCTTAACAAGTACCACAGGCACAGGTACAATGGATGACCAGGTAGCACCATCCACCAATGTGTGTCCAGTCAGAAAAAGAAAGAGAAAAAAATATGCTACAAAATGCCAGCTTTGCTGAAACAAAAGTTTATCAGTTGACCACAAATATATACCCTGCAAATTATTTAACTGATTTCAAATTAGTACTACATTCACAAACTTTTGTTTTCTAATTTCAGGTCAATGATAGGGCCAACCCTTGAGCAGTTATTGCTTGCGGAACATCAAATTCTTAACCGTCCAGATTACATGGAGCGACGTGTGATGCACTTGATGCAGGTGGCTGTATTTGTTCTCTATTCCATTCACACTAGAGATGAACAGTGGCTTCCTTACTTCAAGATTCTTTCAAAACATGAATGTGATGCACTGTGGATGTGGAGTGAAGGAGAGCTGAAGGAGCTTCAAGATGACAAATTGGTTAAAAAAGCTGTTAAGTGGAAAGACATGGTTTCCATGCTCGCAGCTAATCTCACACCAAAGCTGAATAGCTTTGGCATGTTTGCTGGAAAAGATCTTGATCCTGACACTTTGGTAAGATTTCAATAAGAGCTTTATTGCAATTAATTCATCACAATTAAGTTCTAGCAGTAAGGACACCTCCCTAGCGCTAAGATTGGCTAGTGTTTCTTGTACATGTAGTAAAAACATCCCTTGCCAAGAGTGAGGAACTCAAACTTGCACTTGTTGAGATTTACTTTGTTTTTGTGGTTGATAACATCAGGAAGAGGGGTTAAGTTTCAAAGAGGGCTTAAAATTATACTTTAACTTGTCATAGAGGGTCTAGATGGGGTGAGATAGCTTAGGATTGCAATGAAGATTTGAACTGCCTGCTGAGAATTCAGAAATGACAGCATGACCACTTTGTTTGCTGATAGCTAAGACCTGAGATGTGCAAAATTTACTAATAACCGAGAAAGGGGCTGAAATTTAAACTGATAGCTGAGAAATTGCCAAAAAATTAATTCATATCTGAATAATAGTAAGCTTAGGGTCAGCAATAATAGGTGGTTTACTTTGAGTCTTTGTCAGCAAGGTGTCGTATTTTCAGTAGAAGAGTAGTCTTGTGTAGTAAATGAATTTTGTAAAGAAAAACTTAACTCTGCATACATATAGCCAAAGACATATTAATCTCTAGGGAACTTTCTGTGATGTTTCAGGTAAAAGCAGTTTGTGCAGTCCAGTCAAACAGTTTTAATGTGACAAGTAACACAGGACGCCCAGTCAGGACTTTGGTACCTGTAAGTTGTGCCCTCTTTTGGCACCTTGTAGCTTTTATAGGTACATTTGACTTACTTGATAAGAATTACCTCTTACCCTGATGTGCAACTGTGAAGCCAAGCAATCAACGCTTATGATTTTGTTGCAAACCATTTCAGCGCTTGCTCTGGACCTTTTGTTTGAAGACTGTACAAGGTCAAAAAAAGTTATGACTGTTTTGAAGTCTACATGCCCTGACACTACTAAATTTGTCTAGTAAAGTTGTCTGAGAGAATGTAGCATGAGGTACTTGCTAAACCATTATGGACGAGGCTTATGGTCCATGGCTTGTAGGTCCATGTAGTTAACGATAAGCTTGCACATAGACACTCCTGCATGTATTGGTACACAGGCTAATTGACCATAAGACATCAAATTTTCCTGTAGCTAAACTTAGCAGAATTAACCCCCATTACCAATGGACACTTTGTGTTCGTTATAAGATTCTCGAAACGTTTAACGTTAGTCTTCAAAACCCTCGCGTTTAAATAAGATACGATCGTGTTGGCTTTACAGGGCTTAAACATGTTCACATATCGGCCCAATGCTGGGGGAACATGGTGGACGAAGGGTGGTGCGTTACGATATAGACATGTCAACGCCACGGTGCAAGAAGGTGATGCTATCTTCATTGATGTTAACCCGATGGGTGACAGCATCCAAACACTTTTGGAATATGGCGTGTTCGTTCCCGAAGGAAGCAAATTCTTTAGTCCTTTACCAGAACAAAACAGTCGAATGCGAAGAAGATTTGTGGAAATGTTGAAACTCAAGAAGAGGGTAAAATACAGCGAGAAGTTTACTTTCAAAGCAGCTGGTCTTCCAAATTTCAGAGTTCAAGCGCTTTCGGACAAACAGGTAGACGACCTGGTGCGAGAAGGAAGCAATCCAAGCAAATTGTCCGAGCTAAAGAAAATATTCAATAGCCCTTCGCTTCATGTGGAAAGCAACTCGTTGTACTCTTGCAAAGACGAAGTAGTCGCGTTAAATTTGTTGTCGTTACATCTGCGCGATGAGATGTCTGGTAGAACTACAGGAATGCCACAAGATGAAGACATCTTGACAAAGGACATTCCTGCAAGACTGCGCACTGCTGTGGAGTTTAGACTGAAGTTTAAGAAACTTGTTACGAATTATCTTGATATTACTAGTGCCAGGGCGATAGAGACGAAAAGAGAATGTCTGTCTAGGAAAAGAGACGAACTGTAAGATTGTTTTTACTGTGCAAAGGGGATATTCGAAAAAAAAAGAACTTGATAAAACGAGGTACAGAATAACCTCGCAGTGTTCCAACATTTAAATTCAACGGAACTTCACGTGTGTCTGAATTCTCTTTCTTTCTTTCTTTGTGAAGTGAAAACTAGGTCTGGCATCCTCAGTGTTGGTTGCATGAATATGCATAGGATCAGAAAAAGAGAATATCTCATAGCTATTTATATAGAGGGCGAATTCTAGTATTTGAATAAATATATTTAAAAAGTTATTATAAGTGTTCCAACCTTGCAATTTGCCACTTTTTACCATTTCCCACGCGCCGGTGACGCTCGCGAAGCTTTAATAGTTTTGTATTACCTTCCTTATGTTGTAGGAATGAATACATGGAATATCTAACATCATCCTTAACCTGTAAAGTCCAGGTAGAGAATAAAGAAAGCACTTAGCAGGCAGGTTTTCAGCAATCTATACTACCCAGACGAGTCCCAATAGAGATTTCGGGAGACAAACGAATACAAAATATCAGAACTGGAGAGAAAACAGCCTTTATTCCTACTTCGCTATGCCAGCCTCGACGTGCATTTGACAGTATTTGAAGTATCAAGACTTGCATCTTAGTCGAGATATATTGAATAACAGGTTAAGACTCATCTAGCGAGTGGAAAATGCTATCAGTGATGAAATTACATCCTCTTTAAATTACGAGTTATTACTTTCGTTCTAGTTTTGCTTGTGATAATCACAAGGAGTTTATGGTAGTTTATGTACGGAATTAGTCGCCAATGACCTGTCGACCAAGCTAGAGACCTTATTTTAGGCATTTCATACGTTCTGCATGTTTTGCACTCATCGAGTCCCTCTTGACTGCTGATAAGAAGCCATAATTTTACTGGCAGCTGCCATCTTATTTGACGTTTCTGTAACAGTTGATCCCCAACCGTATATGCTACCGAAGTTTACTTATTTTTTGATAAAGGGGGGTCTTTAAAAACAATCATTTCAATTTCGATCGGTCCATCAGTTTCGGCCGACAGACCTCCAGGATTTACTGGGACAAGTTTGATTTGTAGTTCCGTGTTACTGTAATCCGGGGGTACGTCATCCAATTCTTCTTCATCGCTAATAAAACCAGACGATTCATCTGCTCCCCTGCTGCTTCCGCGTCGGTTTGCACTGAAAATCTTGTCTATGCTACTTTGGAATCGCTTCAGTTTCCGGTCAGGGTCACGTGAGAGTCTAAGGTGGACGAGAACCCGTTCCAGACCTCGTCTAACTGCTCGTCGAATCCTTGAGGGAAGTTTCCGAATCCTGTTGAACAAATCATTCAAGCGGAGGGTTATGAGAATGCACGCGAACTTTGATTAAATCCGCAGCTAACTCCTCGGATATTTCTCTTTTAGGGCCCGGCGGGAAATTTTCTGATTGCCAATCTATCTTCTAAATGTAATCTTAAGAGATGATACAGCTAACTAGATCACAAAATATAGCGCACTGTTTTAAGAAAATATAAAAGGAGGCAAGTGCAATGGGATGCTGCATCATATGCTTGAAAGGCTTGAAACCTTCCCTAAAGTGCGATAGATCTCTGGTCACAGCTACGTTGAGACTTGAGTTTAATCGGCCATTCACCCCATACTCCCGAACACTGATTGTGTTTCATTTGGCCAGCAAGAAGAATTAAAATTGAAATAATATTAAAAGTTCCACTTACTGTTTTCCTATGATGAGCAGATTCCGGCGCAATCTGGGAAGGGCAACGTCCATTTTGATCAGA